>NW_027440621.1:484562-614610 GCF_031893055.1 Leptodactylus fuscus | reverse complement strand
TGACTACTGACGTACACACACATACACATACTACTGACTGACACACACATACACAGACTACTGACGTACATACACATACACAGACTACTGACTGACACACACATACACATACTACTGACTGACAAGCACATACACAGACTACTGACTGACACACACATACACAGACTACTGACATACACACATACACAGACTACTAACTGACACACACATACAAAGACTACTGACTGACAAACACATACACATACTACTGACTGACACACACATACACAGACTACTGACGTACACACACAAACACAGATTACTGACGTACACACATACACAGACTTCTGACATACATACATACATACACAGACTACTGACTGACACACACACATACACAGACTACTGACTGACACACACATACACAGACTACTGACTGACACACACATACACAGACTACTGACTGACACACACATACACAGACTACTGACGTACACACACATACACAGACTACTGATGTACACACATACACAGACTACTAACTGACACACACATACACAGACTACTGACGTACACACATACACAGACTACTGACGTACACACACATACACAGACTACTGACGTACACACACATACACAGACTACTGACGTACACACACATACACAGACTACTAACTGACACACACCATACACAGACTACTGACTGACACACACATACACAGACTACTGACTGACACACACATACACAGACTACTGACTGACACACACATACACAGACTACTGACGTACACACACATACACAGACTACTGATGTACACACATACACAGACTACTAACTGACACACACATACACAGACTACTGACGTACACACACATACACATACTACTGACTGACACACACATACACAGACTACTGACGTACACACACATACACAGACTACTAACTGACACACACATACACAGACTACTGACGTACACACACATACACAGACTACTAACTGACACACACATACACAGACTACTGACTGACACACACATACACAGACTACTGACTGACACACACATACACAGACTACTAACTGACACACACATACACAGACTACTGACTGGCACACATACACAGACTACTGACGTACACACACATACACAGACTACTGACGTACACACACATACACAGACTACTAACTGACACACACATACACAGACTACTGACTGACACACACATACACAGACTACTAACTGACACACACATACACAGACTACTGACTGGCACACATACACAGACTACTGACGTACACACACATACACAGACTACTGACGTACACACACATACACAGACTATTGACGTACACACACATACACAGACTACTAATTGACACACACATACACAGACTACTGACTGACACACACATACACAGACTACTGACTGACACACACATACACAGACTACTGACTGACACACACATACACAGACTACTGACGTACACACACATACACAGACTACTGATGTACACACATACACAGACTACTAACTGACACACACATACACAGACTACTGACTGACACACATACACAGACTACTGACGTACACACACATACACAGACTACTGACGTACACACACATACACAGACTACTAACTGACACACACATACACAGACTACTGACTGACACACACATACACAGACTACTGACTGACACACACCTACACAGACTACTGACGTACACACATACACATACTACTGACTGACACACACATACACAGACTACTGACGTACACACACATACACAGACTACTGACTGACACACACATACACAGACTACTGACTGACACACACATACACAGACTACTGACGTACACACACATACACAGACTACTGACTGACACACAACATACACAGACTACTGACTGACACACATACACAGACTACTGACGTACACACACATACACAGACTACTGACGTACACACACATACACAGACTACTGACGTACACACATACACAGACTACTAACTGACACACACATACACAGACTACTGACTGACACACACATACACAGACTACTGACTGACACACACATACACAGACTACTGACTGACACACACATACACAGACTACTGACGTACACACACATACACAGACTACTGATGTACACACATACACAGACTACTAACTGACAGACACATACACAGACTACTGACTGACACACATACACAGACTACTGACGTACACACACATACACAGACTACTGACGTACACACACATACACAGACTACTAACTGACACACACATACACAGACTACTGACTGACACACACATACACAGACTACTGACGTACACACACATACACAGACTACTGACGTACACACACATACACACACTACTGACTGACACACACATACACAGACTACTGACGTACACACACATACACATACTACTGACTGACACACACATACACAGACTACTGACGTACACACACATACACAGACTACTGACTGACACACACATACACAGACTACTGACTGACACACTCATACACAGACTACTGACGTACACACACATACACACACTAATGACTGACACACACATACACAGACTACTGACGTACACACACATACATCTGACTGACACACACATACACAGACTACTGACGTATACACACATACACAGACTACTGACTGACACATCACATACACAGACTACTGACTGACACACACATACACAGACTACTGACTGACACACACATACACAGACTACTGACTGACACACACATACACAGACTACTGACTGACACACACATACACAGACTACTGACGTACACACACATACACAGACTACTGACGTACACACATACACAGACTACTGACATACACACATACATAGACTACTAACTGACACACACATACACAGACTACTGACTGACAGACACATACACAGACTACTGACGTACAGCACACATACACAGACTACTGACTGACACACACATACACAGACTACTGACTGACACACCCATACACAGACTACTGACTGACACACACATACACAGACTACTGACGTACACACACATACACAGACTACTAACTGACACACACATACACAGACTACTGACTGGCAACACATACACAGACTACTGACGTACACACACATACACAGACTACTGACGTACACACACATACACAGACTACTAACTGACACACACATACACAGACTACTGACTGACACACACATACACAGACTACTGACTGACACACATACACAGACTACTGACGTACACACACATACACAGACTACTGACGTACACACACATACACAGACTAATTGACGTACACACACATACACAGACTACTAATTGACACACACATACACAGACTACTGACTGACACACACATACACAGACTACTGACTGACACACACATACACAGACTACTGACTGACACACACATACACAGACTACTGACGTACACACACATACACAGACTACTGATGTACACACATACACAGACTACTAACTGACACACACATACACAGACTACTGACTGACACACATACACAGACTACTGACGTACACACACATACACAGACTACTAACTGACACACACATACACAGACTACTGACTGACACACACATACACAGACTACTGACTGACACACACCTACACAGACTACTGACGTACACACATACACATACTACTGACTGACACACACATACACAGACTACTGACGTACACACACATACACAGACTACTGACTGACACACACATACACAGACTACTGACTGACACACACATACACAGACTACTGACGTACACACACATACACACACTACTGACTGACACACACATACACAGACTACTGACGTACACACACATACACATACTACTGACTGACACACACATACACAGACTACTGACTGTACACACACATACACAGACTACTGACTGACACACATACACAGACTACTGACGTACACACACATACACAGACTACTGACGTACACACACATACACAGACTACTGACGTACACACACATACACAGACTACTAACTGACACACACATACACAGACTACTGACTGACACACACATACACAGACTACTGACTGACACACACATAAACAGACTACTGACTGACACAAACATACACAGACTACTGACTGACACACACATACACAGACTACTGATGTACACACATACACAGACTACTAACTGACACACATATACACAGACTACTGACTGACACACATACACAGACTACTGACGTACACACACATACACAGACTACTGACATACACACACATACACAGACTACTGACGTACACACACATACACAGACTACTAACTGACACACACATACACAGACTACTAACTGACACACACATACACAGACTACTGACTGACACACACATACACAGACTACTGACTGACACACACATACAACAGACTACTGACGTACACACACATACACATACTACTGACTGACACACACATACACAGACTACTGACGTACATACACATACACAGACTACTGACTGACACACACATACACATACTACTGACTGACAAGCACATACACAGACTACTGACTGACACACACATACACATACTACTGACTGACAAGCACATACACAGACTACTGACTGACACACACATACACAGACTACTGACATACACACATACACAGACTACTAACTGACACACACATACAAAGACTACTGACTGACAAACACATACACATACTACTGACTGACACACACATACACAGACTACTGACGTACACACACAAACACAGATTACTGACGTACACACATACACAGACTTCTGACATACATACATACATACACAGACTACTGACTGACACACACACATACACAGACTACTGACTGACACACACATACACAGACTACTGACTGACACACACATACACAGACTACTGACTGACACACACATACACAGACTACTGACGTACACACACATACACAGACTACTGATGTACACACATACACAGACTACTAACTGACACACACATACACAGACTACTGACTGACACACATACACAGACTACTGACGTACACACACATACACAGACTACTGACGTACACACACATACACAGACTACTGACGTACACACACATACACAGACTACTAACTGACACACACATACACAGACTACTGACTGACACACACATACACAGACTACTGACTGACACACACATACACAGACTACTGACTGACACACACATACACAGACTACTGACGTACACACACATACACAGACCTACTGATGTACACACATACACAGACTACTAACTGACACACACATACACAGACTACTGACTGGCACACATACACAGACTACTGACGTACACACACATACACAGACTACTGACGTACACACACATACACAGACTACTAACTGACACACACATACACAGACTACTGACTGACACACACATACACAGACTACTGACTGACACACATACACAGACTACTGACGTACACACACATACACAGACTACTGACGTACACAACACACACAGTCTATTGACGTACACACACATACACAGACTACTAATTGACACACACATACACAGACTACTGACTGACACACACATACACAGACTACTGACTGACACACACATACACAGACTACTGACTGACACACACATACACAGACTACTGACGTACACACACATACACAGACTACTGACGTACACACACATACACAGACTACTGACGTACACACACATACACAGACTACTAACTGACACACACATACACAGACTACTGACTGACACACACATACACAGACTACTGACTGACACACACATACACAGACTACTGACTGACACAAACATACACAGACTACTGACTGACACACACATACACAGACTACTGATGTACACACATACACAGACTACTAACTGACACACATATACACAGACTACTGACTGACACACATACACAGACTACTGACGTACACACATACACAGACTACTGACATACACACACATACACAGACTACTGACGTACACACACATACACAGACTACTAACTGACACACACATACACAGACTACTAACTGACACACACATACACAGACTACTGACTGACACACACATACACAGACTACTGACTGACACACACATACACAGACTACTGACGTACACACACATACACATACTACTGACTGACACACACATACACAGACTACTGACGTACATACACATACACAGACTACTGACTGACACACACATACACATACTACTGACTGACAAGCACATACACAGACTACTGACTGACACACACATACACAGACTACTGACATACACACATACACAGACTACTAACTGACACACACATACAAAGACTACTGACTGACAAACACATACACATACTACTGACTGACACACACATACACAGACTACTGACGTACACACACAAACACAGATTACTGACGTACACACATACACAGACTTCTGACATACATACATACATACACAGACTACTGACTGACACACACACATACACAGACTACTGACTGACACACACATACACAGACTACTGACTGACACACACATACACAGACTACTGACGTACACACACATACACAGACTACTGATGTACACACATACACAGACTACTAACTGACACACACATACACAGACTACTGACTGACACACATACACAGACTACTGACGTACACACACATACACAGACTACTGACGTACACACACATACACAGACTACTGACGTACACACACATACACAGACTACTAACTGACACACACATACACAGACTACTGACTGACACACACATACACAGACTACTGACTGACACACACATACACAGACTACTGACTGACACACACATACACAGACTACTGACGTACACACACATACACAGACTACTGATGTACACACATACACAGACTACTAACTGACACACACATACACAGACTACTGACTGGCACACATACACAGACTACTGACGTACACACACATACACAGACTACTGACGTACACACACATACACAGACTACTAACTGACACACACATACACAGACTACTGACTGACACACACATACACAGACTACTGACTGACACACATACACAGACTACTGACGTACACACACATACACAGACTACTGACGTACACACACACACAGACTATTGACGTACACACACATACACAGACTACTAATTGACACACACATACACAGACTACTGACTGACACACACATACACAGACTACTGACTGACACACACATACACAGACTACTGACTGACACACACATACACAGACTACTGACTGACACACACATACACAGACTACTGACGTACACACACATACACAGACTACTAACTGACACACACATACACAGACTACTGACTGACACACACATACACAGACTACTGACTGACACACACCTACACAGACTACTGACGTACACACATACACATACTACTGACTGACACACACATACACAGACTACTGACGTACACACACATACACAGACTACTGACTGACACACACATACACAGACTACTGACGTACACACACATACACACACTACTGACTGACACACACATACACAGACTACTGACGTACACACACATACACATACTACTGACTGACACACACATACACAGACTACTGACGTACACACACATACACAGACTACTAACTGACACACACATACACAGACTACTGACTGACACACACATACACAGACTACTGACTGACACACACATACACAGACTACTGACTGACACACACATACACAGACTACTGACGTACACACACATACACAGACTACTGATGTACACACATACACAGACTACTAACTGACACAAACATACACAGACTACTGACTGGCACACATACACAGACTACTGACGTACACACACATACACAGACTACTGACGTACACACACATACACAGACTACTAACTGACACACACATACACAGACTACTGACTGACACACACATACACAGACTACTGACTGACACACATACACAGACTACTGACGTACACACACATACACAGACTACTGACGTACACACACATACACAGACTACTGACGTACACACACATACACAGACTACTAACTGACACACACATACACAGACTACTGACTGACACACACATACACAGACTACTGACTGACACACACATACACAGACTACTGACTGACACACACATACACAGACTACTGACGTACACACACATACACAGACTACTGATGTACACACATACACAGACTACTAACTGACACACACATACACAGACTACTGACTGACACACATACACAGACTACTGACGTACACACACATACACAGACTACTGACGTACACACACATACACAGACTACTAACTGACACACACATACACAGACTACTGACTGACACACACATACACAGACTACTGACTGACACACACCTACACAGACTACTGACGTACACACATACACATACTACTGACTGACACACACATACACAGACTACTGACGTACACACACATACACAGACTACTGACTGACACACACATACACAGACTACTGACTGACACACACATACACAGACTACTGACGTACACACACATACACACACTACTGACTGACACACACATACACAGACTACTGACGTACACACACATACACATACTACTGACTGACACACACATACACAGACTACTGACGTACACACACATACACAGACTACTGACTGACACACATACACAGACTACTGACGTACACACACATACACAGACTACTGACGTACACACACATACACAGACTACTGACGTACACACACATACACAGACTACTAACTGACACACACATACACAGACTACTGACTGACACACACATACACAGACTACTGACTGACACACACATACACAGACTACTGACGTACACACACATACACAGACTACTGATGTACACACATACACAGACTACTAACTGACACACACATACACAGACTACTGACTGACACACATACACAGACTACTGACGTACACACACATACACAGACTACTGACGTACACACACATACACAGACTACTGACGTACACACACATACACAGACTACTAACTGACACACACATACACAAACTACTGACTGACACACACATACACAGACTACTGACTGACACACACATACACAGACTACTGACTGACACAAACATACACAGACTACTGACTGACACACACATACACAGACTACTGATGTACACACATACACAGACTACTAACTGACACACATATACACAGACTACTGACTGACACACATACACAGACTACTAACTGACACACACATACACAGACTACTGACTTACACAAACATACACAGACTACTGACTGACACACACATACACAGACTACTAACTGACACACACATACACAGACTACTGACTGACACACACATACACAGACTACTGACTGACACACACATACACAGACTACTGACGTACACACACATACACATACTACTGACTGACACACACATACACAGACTACTGACGTACATACACATACACAGACTACTGACTGACACACACATACACATACTAACTGACTGACAAGCACATACACAGACTACTGACTGACACACACATACACAGACTACTGACATACACACATACACAGACTACTAACTGACACACACATACAAAGACTACTGACTGACAAACACATACACATACTACTGACTGACACACACATACACAGACTACTGACGTACACACACAAACACAGATTACTGACGTACACACATACACAGACTTCTGACATACATACATACATACACAGACTACTGACTGACACACACACATACACAGACTACTGACTGACACACACATACACAGACTACTGACTGACACACACATACACAGACTACTGACTGACACACACATACACAGACTACTGACGTACACACACATACACAGACTACTGATGTACACACATACACAGACTACTAACTGACACACACATACACAGACTACTGACGTACACACATACACAGACTACTGACGTACACACACATACACAGACTACTGACGTACACACACATACACAAACTACTGACGTACACACACATACACAGACTACTAACTGACACACACATACACAGACTACTGACTGACACACACATACACAGACTACTGACTGACACACACATACACAGACTACTGACTGACACACACATACACAGACTACTGACGTACACACACATACACAGACTACTGATGTACACACATACACAGACTACTAACTGACACACACATACACAGACTACTGACTGGCACACATACACAGACTACTGACGTACACACACATACACAGACTACTGACGTACACACACATACACAGACTACTAACTGACACACACATACACAGACTACTGACTGACACACACATACACAGACTACTGACTGACACACACATACACAGACTACTAACTGACACACACATACACAGACTACTGACTGGCACACATACACAGACTACTGACGTACACACACATACACAGACTACTGACGTACACACACATACACAGACTACTAACTGACACACACATACACAGACTACTGACTGACACACACATACACAGACTACTAACTGACACACACATACACAGACTACTGACTGGCACACATACACAGACTACTGACGTACACACACATACACAGACTACTGACGTACACACACATACACAGACTATTGACGTACACACACATACACAGACTACTAATTGACACACACATACACAGACTACTGACTGACACACACATACACAGACTACTGACTGACACACACATACACAGACTACTGACTGACACACACATACACAGACTACTGACGTACACACACATACACAGACTACTGATGTACACACATACACAGACTACTAACTGACACACACATACACAGACTACTGACTGACACACATACACAGACTACTGACGTACACACACATACACAGACTACTGACGTACACACACATACACAGACTACTAACTGACACACACATACACAGACTACTGACTGACACACACATACACAGACTACTGACTGACACACACCTACACAGACTACTGACGTACACACATACACATACTACTGACTGACACACACATACACAGACTACTGACGTACACACACATACACAGACTACTGACTGACACACACATACACAGACTACTGACTGACACACACATACACAGACTACTGACGTACACACACATACACAGACTACTGACTGACACACACATACACAGACTACTGACTGACACACATACACAGACTACTGACGTACACACACATACACAGACTACTGACGTACACACACATACACAGACTACTGACGTACACACATACACAGACTACTAACTGACACACACATACACAGACTACTGACTGACACACACATACACAGACTACTGACTGACACACACATACACAGACTACTGACTGACACACACATACACAGACTACTGACGTACACACACATACACAGACTACTGATGTACACACATACACAGACTACTAACTGACAGACACATACACAGACTACTGACTGACACACATACACAGACTACTGACGTACACACACATACACAGACTACTGACGTACACACACATACACAGACTACTAACTGACACACACATACACAGACTACTGACTGACACACACATACACAGACTACTGACGTACACACACATACACAGACTACTGACGTACACACACATACACACACTACTGACTGACACACACATACACAGACTACTGACGTACACACACATACACATACTACTGACTGACACACACATACACAGACTACTGACGTACACACACATACACAGACTACTGACTGACACACACATACACAGACTACTGACTGACACACTCATACACAGACTACTGACGTACACACACATACACACACTAATGACTGACACACACATACACAGACTACTGACGTACACACACATACACATACTACTGACTGACACACACATACACAGACTACTGACGTATACACACATACACAGACTACTGACTGACAATCACATACACAGACTACTGACTGACACACACATACACAGACTACTGACTGACACACACATACACAGACTACTGACTGACACACACATACACAGACTACTGACTGACACACACATACACAGACTACTGACGTACACACACATACACAGACTACTGACGTACACACATACACAGACTACTGACATACACACATACATAGACTACTAACTGACACACACATACACAGACTACTGACTGACAGACACATACACAGACTACTGACGTACACACACATACACAGACTACTGACTGACACACCCATACACAGACTACTGACTGACACACACATACACAGACTACTGACGTACACACACATACACAGACTACTAACTGACACACACATACACAGACTACTGACTGGCACACATACACAGACTACTGACGTACACACACATACACAGACTACTGACGTACACACACATACACAGACTACTAACTGACACACACATACACAGACTACTGACTGACACACACATACACAGACTACTGACTGACACACATACACAGACTACTGACGTACACACATACACAGACTACTGACGTACACACACATACACAGACTATTGACGTACACACACATACACAGACTACTAATTGACACACACATACACAGACTACTGACTGACACACACATACACAGACTACTGACTGACACACACATACACAGACTACTGACTGACACACACATACACAGACTACTGACGTACACACACATACACAGACTACTGATGTACACACATACACAGACTACTAACTGACACACACATACACAGACTACTGACTGACACACATACACAGACTACTGACGTACACACACATACACAGACTACTAACTGACACACACATACACAGACTACTGACTGACACACACATACACAGACTACTGACTGACACACACCTACACAGACTACTGACGTACACACATACACATACTACTGACTGACACACACATACACAGACTACTGACGTACACACACATACACAGACTACTGACTGACACACACATACACAGACTACTGACTGACACACACATACACAGACTACTGACGTACACACACATACACACACTACTGACTGACACACACATACACAGACTACTGACGTACACACACATACACATACTACTGACTGACACACACATACACAGACTACTGACGTACACACACATACACAGACTACTGACTGACACACATACACAGACTACTGACGTACACACACATACACAGACTACTGACGTACACACACATACACAGACTACTGACGTACACACACATACACAGACTACTAACTGACACACACATACACAGACTACTGACTGACACACACATACACAGACTACTGACTGACACACACATAAACAGACTACTGACTGACACAAACATACACAGACTACTGACTGACACACACATACACAGACTACTGATGTACACACATACACAGACTACTAACTGACACACATATACACAGACTACTGACTGACACACATACACAGACTACTGACGTACACACACATACACAGACTACTGACATACACACACATACACAGACTACTGACGTACACACACATACACAGACTACTAACTGACACACACATACACAGACTACTAACTGACACACACATACACAGACTACTGACTGACACACACATACACAGACTACTGACTGACACACACATACACAGACTACTGACGTACACACACATACACATACTACTGACTGACACACACATACACAGACTACTGACGTACATACACATACACAGACTACTGACTGACACACACATACACATACTACTGACTGACAAGCACATACACAGACTACTGACTGACACACACATACACAGACTACTGACATACACACATACACAGACTACTAACTGACACACACATACAAAGACTACTGACTGACAAACACATACACATACTACTGACTGACACACACATACACAGACTACTGACGTACACACACAAACACAGATTACTGACGTACACACATACACAGACTTCTGACATACATACATACACAGACTACTGACTGACACACACACATACACAGACTACTGACTGACACACACATACACAGACTACTGACTGACACACACATACACAGACTACTGACTGACACACACATACACAGACTACTGACGTACACACACATACACAGACTACTGATGTACACACATACACAGACTACTAACTGACAGACACATACACAGACTACTGACTGACACACATACACAGACTACTGACGTACACACACATACACAGACTACTGACGTACACACACATACACAGACTACTAACTGACACACACATACACAGACTACTGACTGACACACACATACACAGACTACTGACGTACACACACATACACAGACTACTGACGTACACACACATACACACACTACTGACTGACACACACATACACAGACTACTGACGTACACACACATACACATACTACTGACTGACACACACATACACAGACTACTGACGTACACACACATACACAGACTACTGACTGACACACACATACACAGACTACTGACTGACACACTCATACACAGACTACTGACGTACACACACATACACACACTAATGACTGACACACACATACACAGACTACTGACGTACACACACATACACATACTACTGACTGACACACACATACACAGACTACTGACGTATACACACATACACAGACTACTGACTGACAATCACATACACAGACTACTGACTGACACACACATACACAGACTACTGACTGACACACACATACACAGACTACTGACTGACACACACATACACAGACTACTGACTGACACACACATACACAGACTACTGACGTACACACACATACACAGACTACTGACGTACACACATACACAGACTACTGACATACACACATACATAGACTACTAACTGACACACACATACACAGACTACTGACTGACAGACACATACACAGACTACTGACGTACACACACATACACAGACTACTGACTGACACACACATACACAGACTACTGACTGACACACCCATACACAGACTACTGACTGACACACACATACACAGACTACTGACGTACACACACATACACAGACTACTAACTGACACACACATACACAGACTACTGACTGGCACACATACACAGACTACTGACGTACACACACATACACAGACTACTGACGTACACACACATACACAGACTACTAACTGACACACACATACACAGACTACTGACTGACACACACATACACAGACTACTGACTGACACACATACACAGACTACTGACGTACACACACATACACAGACTACTGACGTACACACACATACACAGACTATTGACGTACACACACATACACAGACTACTAATTGACACACACATACACAGACTACTGACTGACACACACATACACAGACTACTGACTGACACACACATACACAGACTACTGACTGACACACACATACACAGACTACTGACGTACACACACATACACAGACTACTGATGTACACACATACACAGACTACTAACTGACACACACATACACAGACTACTGACTGACACACATACACAGACTACTGACGTACACACACATACACAGACTACTAACTGACACACACATACACAGACTACTGACTGACACACACATACACAGACTACTGACTGACACACACCT
Source organism: Leptodactylus fuscus (assembly GCF_031893055.1). Lineage (NCBI taxonomy): Eukaryota > Metazoa > Chordata > Amphibia > Anura > Leptodactylidae > Leptodactylus > Leptodactylus fuscus. The sequence goes on along the minus strand of NW_027440621.1, from coordinate 598,845 downwards.
ACACAGACTACTGACGTACACACATACACATACTACTGACTGACACACACATACACAGACTACTGACGTACACACACATACACAGACTACTGACTGACACACACATACACAGACTACTGACTGACACACACATACACAGACTACTGACGTACACACACATACACACACTACTGACTGACACACACATACACAGACTACTGACGTACACACACATACACATACTACTGACTGACACACACATACACAGACTACTGACGTACACACACATACACAGACTACTGACTGACACACATACACAGACTACTGACGTACACACACATACACAGACTACTGACGTACACACACATACACAGACTACTGACGTACACACACATACACAGACTACTAACTGACACACACATACACAGACTACTGACTGACACACACATACACAGACTACTGACTGACACACACATAAACAGACTACTGACTGACACAAACATACACAGACTACTGACTGACACACACATACACAGACTACTGATGTACACACATACACAGACTACTAACTGACACACATATACACAGACTACTGACTGACACACATACACAGACTACTGACGTACACACACATACACAGACTACTGACATACACACACATACACAGACTACTGACGTACACACACATACACAGACTACTAACTGACACACACATACACAGACTACTAACTGACACACACATACACAGACTACTGACTGACACACACATACACAGACTACTGACTGACACACACATACACAGACTACTGACGTACACACACATACACATACTACTGACTGACACACACATACACAGACTACTGACGTACATACACATACACAGACTACTGACTGACACACACATACACATACTACTGACTGACAAGCACATACACAGACTACTGACTGACACACACATACACAGACTACTGACATACACACATACACAGACTACTAACTGACACACACATACAAAGACTACTGACTGACAAACACATACACATACTACTGACTGACACACACATATACAGACTACTGACGTACACACACAAACACAGATTACTGACGTACACACATACACAGACTTCTGACATACATACATACACAGACTACTGACTGACACACACACATACACAGACTACTGACTGACACACACATACACAGACTACTGACTGACACACACATACACAGACTACTGACTGACACACACATACACAGACTACTGACGTACACACACATACACAGACTACTGATGTACACACATACACAGACTACTAACTGATACACACATACACAGACTACTGACTGACACACATACACAGACTACTGACGTACACACACATACACAGACTACTGACGTACACACACATACACAGACTACTAACTGACACACACATACACAGACTACTGACTGACACACACATACACAGACTACTGACTGACACACACATACACAGACTACTGACGTACATACACAGACTACTGACTGACACACACATACACATACTACTGACTGACAAGCACATACACAGACTACTGACTGACACACACATACACAGACTACTGACATCCACACATACACAGACTACTAACTGACACACACATACAAAGACTACTGACTGACAAACACATACACATACTACTGACTGACACACACATACACAGACTACTGACGTACACACACATACACAGACTACTGACTGACACACACATACACAGACTACTGACTGACACACTCATACACAGACTACTGACGTACACACACATACACACACTAATGACTGACACACACATACACAGACTACTGACGTACACACACATACACATACTACTGACTGACACACACATACACAGACTACTGACGTACACACACATACACAGACTACTGACTGACAATCACATACACAGACTACTGACTGACACACACATACACAGACTACTGACTGACACACACATACACAGACTACTGACTGACACACACATACACAGACTACTGACTGACACACACATACACAGACTACTGACGTACACACACATACACAGACTACTGACGTACACACATACACAGACTACTGACATACACACATACATAGACTACTAACTGACACACACATACACAGACTACTGACTGACAGACACATACACAGACTACTGACTGACACACACATACACAGACTACTGACTGACACACACATACACAGACTACTGACGTACACACACATACACAGACTACTGATGTACACACATACACAGACTACTAACTGACACACACATACACAGACTACTGACTGACACACATACACAGACTACTGACGTACACACACATACACAGACTACTGACGTACACACACATACACAGACTACTAACTGACACACACATACACAGACTACTGACTGACACACACATACACAGACTACTGACTGACACACACCTACACAGACTACTGATGTACACACATACACATACTACTGACTGACACACACATACACAGACTACTGACGTACACACACATACACAGACTACTGACTGACACACACATACACAGACTACTGACTGACACACACATACACAGACTACTGACGTACAAACATACACACACTACTGACTGACACACACATACACAGACTACTGACTGACACACACATACACAGACTACTGACGTACACACACATACACATACTACTGACTGACACACACATACACAGACTACTGACGTACACACACATACACAGACTACTGACTGACACACATACACAGACTACTGACGTACACACACATACACAGACTACTGACGTACACACACATACACAGACTACTGACGTACACACACATACACACACTACTGACTGACACACACATACACAGACTACTGACGTACACACACATACACATACTACTGACTGACACACACATACACAGACTACTAACTGACACACACATACACAGACTACTGACTGACACACATACACAGACTACTGACGTACACACACATACACAGACTACTGACGTACACACACATACACAGACTACTAACTGACACACACATACACAGACTACTGACTGACACACACATACACAGACTACTGACTGACACACATACACAGACTACTGATGTACACACACATACACAGACTACTGACGTACACACACATACACAGACTACTGTCGTACACACACATACACAGACTACTAACTGACACACACATACACAGACTACTGACTGACACACATACACAGACTACTGACGTACACACACATACACAGACTACTGACGTACACACACATACACAGACTACTGACGTACACACACATACACAGACTACTGACTGACACACATACACAGACTACTGACGTACACACACATACACAGACTACTGACGTACACACACATACACAGACTACTGACGTACACACACATACACACACTACTGACTGACACACACATACACAGACTACTGACGTACACACACATACACATACTACTGACTGACACACACATACACAGACTACTAACTGACACACACATACACAGACTACTGACTGACACACATACACAGACTACTGACGTACACACACATACACAGACTACTGACGTACACACACATACACAGACTACTAACTGACACACACATACACAGACTACTGACTGACACACACATACACAGACTACTGACTGACACACATACACAGACTACTGATGTACACACACATACACAGACTACTGACGTACACACACATACACAGACTACTAACTGACACACACATACACAGACTACTGACTGACACACACATACACAGACTACTGACTGACACACACCTACACAGACTACTGACGTACACACATACACATACTACTGACTGACACACACATACACAGACTACTGACGTACACACACATACACAGACTACTGACTGACACACACATACACAGACTACTGACTGACACACACATACACAGACTACTGACGTACACACACATACACACACTACTGACTGACACACACATACACAGACTACTGACTGACACACACATACACAGACTACTGACTGACACAAACATACACAGACTACTGACTGACACACACATACACAGACTACTGATGTACACACATACACAGACTACTAACTGACACACATATACACAGACTACTGACTGACACACATACACAGACTACTGACGTACACACACATACACAGACTACTGACATACACACACATACACAGACTACTGACGTACACACACATACACAGACTACTAACTGACACACACATACACAGACTACTAACTGACACACACATACACAGACTACTGACTGACACACACATACACAGACTACTGACTGACACACACATACACAGACTACTGACGTACACACACATACACATACTACTGACTGACACACACATACACAGACTACTGACGTACATACACATACACAGACTACTGACTGACACACACATACACATACTACTGACTGACAAGCACATACACAGACTACTGACTGACACACACATACACAGACTACTGACATACACACATACACAGACTACTAACTGACACACACATACAAAGACTACTGACTGACAAACACATACACATACTACTGACTGACACACACATACACAGACTACTGACGTACACACACAAACACAGATTACTGACGTACACACATACACAGACTTCTGACATACATACATACACAGACTACTGACTGACACACACACATACACAGACTACTGACTGACACACACATACACAGACTACTGACTGACACACACATACACAGACTACTGACTGACACACACATACACAGACTACTGACTGACACACACATACACAGACTACTGACGTACACACACATACACAGACTACTGATGTACACACATACACAGACTACTAACTGACACACACATACACAGACTACTGACTGACACACATACACAGACTACTGACGTACACACACATACACAGACTACTGACGTACACACACATACACAGACTACTAACTGACACACACATACACAGACTACTGACTGACACACATATACACAGACTACTGACTGACACACACATACACAGACTACTGACGTACATACACAGACTACTGACTGACACACACATACACATACTACTGACTGACAAGCACATACACAGACTACTGACTGACACACACATACACAGACTACTGACATCCACACATACACAGACTACTAACTGACACACACATACAAAGACTACTGACTGACAAACACATACACATACTACTGACTGACACACACATACACAGACTACTGACGTACACACACATACACACACTAATGACTGACACACACATACACAGACTACTGACGTACACACACATACACATACTACTGACTGACACACACATACACAGACTACTGACTGACAATCACATACACAGACTACTGACTGACACACACATACACAGACTACTGACTGACACACACATACACAGACTACTGACTGACACACACATACACAGACTACTGACTGACACACACATACACAGACTACTGACGTACACACACATACACAGACTACTGACGTACACACATACACAGACTACTGACATACACACATACATAGACTACTAACTGACACACACATACACAGACTACTGACTGACAGACACATACACAGACTACTGACTGACACACACATACACAGACTACTGACTGACACACACATACACAGACTACTGACGTACACACACATACACAGACTACTGATGTACACACATACACAGACTACTAACTGACACACACATACACAGACTACTGACTGACACACATACACAGACTACTGACGTACACACACATACACAGACTACTGACGTACACACACATACACAGACTACTAACTGACACACACATACACAGACTACTGACTGACACACACATACACAGACTACTGACCGACACACACCTACACAGACTACTGATGTACACACATACACATACTACTGACTGACACACACATACACAGACTACTGACGTACACACACATACACAGACTACTGACTGACACACACATACACAGACTACTGACTGACACACACATACACAGACTACTGACGTACACACACATACACACACTACTGACTGACACACACATACACAGACTACTGACGTACACACACATACACATACTACTGACTGACACACACATACACAGACTACTGACGTACACACACATACACAGACTACTGACTGACACACATACACAGACTACTGACGTACACACACATACACAGACTACTGACGTACACACACATACACACACTACTGACTGACACACACATACACAGACTACTAACTGACACACACATACACAGACTACTGACTGTCACACACATACACAGACTACTGACTGACACACATACACAGACTACTGATGTACACACACATACACAGACTACTGACGTACACACACATACACAGACTACTGTCGTACACACACATACACAGACTACTAACTGACACACACATACACAGACTACTGACTGACACACACATACACAGACTACTGACTGACACACATACACAGACTACTGACGTACACACACATACACAGACTACTGACGTACACACACATACACAGACTACTGACGTACACACACATACACAGACTACTAACTGACACACACATACACAGACTACTGACTGACACACACATACACAGACTACTGACGTACACACACATACACAGACTACTAACTGACACACACATACACAGACTACTGACTGACACACACATACACAGACTACTGACTGACACACACATACACAGACTACTGACGTACACACACATACACAGACTACTGACATACACACACATACACACACTACTGACTGACACACACATACACAGACTACTGATGTACACATATACACAGACTACTAACTGACACACACATACACAGACTACTGACTGACACACATACACAGACTACTGACGTACACACACACATACACAGACTACTGACGTACACACACATACACAGACTACTGACGTACACACACATACACAGACTACTAACTGACACACATACACAGACTACTGACTGACACACACTTACACAGACTACTGACTGACACACACATACACATACTACTGACGTACACACACATACACAGACTACTGACTGACACACATACACAGACTACTGACGTACACACACATACACAGACTACTGACGTACACACACATACACAGACTACTGACGTACACACACATACACAGACTACTAACTGACACACACATACACAGACTACTGACTGACACACACATACACAGACTACTGACTGACACACACATACACAGACTACTGACTGACACAAACATACACAGACTACTGACTGACACACACATACACAGACTACTGATGTACACACATACACAGACTACTAACTGACACACATATACACAGACTACTGACTGACACACATACACAGACTACTGACGTACACACATACACAGTCTACTGACATACACACACATACACAGACTACTGACGTACACACACATACACAGACTACTAACTGACACACACATACACAGACTACTAACTGACACACACATACACAGACTACTGACTGACACACACATACACAGACTACTGACTGACACACACATACACAGACTACTGACGTACACACACATACACATACTACTGACTGACACACACATACACAGACTACTGACGTACATACACATACACAGACTACTGACTGACACACACATACACATACTACTGACTGACAAGCACATACACAGACTACTGACTGACACACACATACACAGACTACTGACATACACACATACACAGACTACTAACTGACACACACATACAAAGACTACTGACTGACAAACACATACACATACTACTGACTGACACACACATACACAGACTACTGACGTACACACACAAACACAGATTACTGACGTACACACATACACAGACTTCTGACATACATACATACATACACAGACTACTGACTGACACACACACATACACAGACTACTGACTGACACACACATACACAGACTACTGACTGACACACACATACACAGACTACTGACTGACACACACATACACAGACTACTGACGTACACACACATACACAGACTACTGATGTACACACATACACAGACTACTAACTGACACACACATACACAGACTACTGACTGACACACATACACAGACTACTGACGTACACACACATACACAGACTACTGACGTACACACACATACACAGACTACTGACGTACACACACATACACAGACTACTAACTGACACACACATACACAGACTACTGACTGACACACACATACACAGACTACTGACTGACACACACATACACAGACTACTGACTGACACACACATACACAGACTACTGACGTACACACACATACACAGACTACTGATGTACACACATACACAGACTACTAACTGACACACACATACACAGACTACTGACTGGCACACATACACAGACTACTGACGTACACACACATACACAGACTACTGACGTACACACACATACACAGACTACTAACTGACACAAACATACACAGACTACTGACTGACACACACATACACAGACTACTGACTGACACACATACACAGACTACTGACGTACACACACATACACAGACTACTGACGTACACACACACAGACTATTGACGTACACACACATACACAGACTACTAATTGACACACACATACACAGACTACTGACTGACACACACATACACAGACTACTGACTGACACACACATACACAGACTACTGACTGACACACACATACACAGACTACTGACGTACACACACATACACAGACTACTGATGTACACACATACACAGACTACTAACTGACACACACATACACAGACTACTGACTGACACACATACACAGACTACTGACGTACACACACATACACAGACTACTGACGTACACACACATACACATACTACTGACTGACACACACATACACAGACTACTGACGTACACACACATACACAGACTACTAACTGACACACACATACACAGACTACTGACTGACACACACATACACAGACTACTGACTGACACACACATACACAGACTACTGACTGACACACACATACACAGACTACTGACGTACACACACATACACAGACTACTGATGTACACACATACACAGACTACTAACTGACACAAACATACACAGACTACTGACTGGCACACATACACAGACTACTGACGTACACACACATACACAGACTACTGACGTACACACACATACACAGACTACTAACTGACACACACATACACAGACTACTGACTGACACACACATACACAGACTACTGACTGACACACATACACAGACTACTGACGTACACACACATACACAGACTACTGACGTACACACACATACACAGACTACTGACGTACACACACATACACAGACTACTAACTGACACACACATACACAGACTACTGACTGACACACACATACACAGACTACTGACTGACACACACATACACAGACTACTGACTGACACACACATACACAGACTACTGACGTACACACACATACACAGACTACTGATGTACACACATACACAGACTACTAACTGACACACACATACACAGACTACTGACTGACACACATACACAGACTACTGACGTACACACACATACACAGACTACTGACGTACACACACATACACAGACTACTAACTGACACACACATACACAGACTACTGACTGACACACACATACACAGACTACTGACTGACACACACCTACACAGACTACTGACGTACACACATACACATACTACTGACTGACACACACATACACAGACTACTGACGTACACACACATACACAGACTACTGACTGACACACACATACACAGACTACTGACTGACACACACATACACAGACTACTGACGTACACACACATACACACACTACTGACTGACACACACATACACAGACTACTGACGTACACACACATACACATACTACTGACTGACACACACATACACAGACTACTGACGTACACACACATACACAGACTACTGACTGACACACATACACAGACTACTGACGTACACACACATACACAGACTACTGACGTACACACACATACACAGACTACTGACGTACACACACATACACAGACTACTAACTGACACACACATACACAGACTACTGACTGACACACACATACACAGACTACTGACTGACACACACATACACAGACTACTGACGTACACACACATACACAGACTACTGATGTACACACATACACAGACTACTAACTGACACACACATACACAGACTACTGACTAACACACATACACAGACTACTGACGTACACACACATACACAGACTACTGACGTACACACACATACACAGACTACTGACGTACACACACATACACAGACTACTAACTGACACACACATACACAAACTACTGACTGACACACACATACACAGACTACTGACTGACACACACATACACAGACTACTGACTGACACAAACATACACAGACTACTGACTGACACACACATACACAGACTACTGATGTACACACATACACAGACTACTAACTGACACACATATACACAGACTACTGACTGACACACATACACAGACTACTAACTGACACACACATACACAGACTACTGACTTACACAAACATACACAGACTACTGACTGACACACACATACACAGACTACTAACTGACACACACATACACAGACTACTGACTGACACACACATACACAGACTACTGACTGACACACACATACACAGACTACTGACGTACACACACATACACATACTACTGACTGACACACACATACACAGACTACTGACGTACATACACATACACAGACTACTGACTGACACACACATACACATACTACTGACTGACAAGCACATACACAGACTACTGACTGACACACACATACACAGACTACTGACATACACACATACACAGACTACTAACTGACACACACATACAAAGACTACTGACTGACAAACACATACACATACTACTGACTGACACACACATACACAGACTACTGACGTACACACACAAACACAGATTACTGACGTACACACATACACAGACTTCTGACATACATACATACATACACAGACTACTGACTGACACACACACATACACAGACTACTGACTGACACACACATACACAGACTACTGACTGACACACACATACACAGACTACTGACTGACACACACATACACAGACTACTGACGTACACACACATACACAGACTACTGATGTACACACATACACAGACTACTAACTGACACACACATACACAGACTACTGACGTACACACATACACAGACTACTGACGTACACACACATACACAGACTACTGACGTACACACACATACACAGACTACTGACGTACACACACATACACAGACTACTAACTGACACACACATACACAGACTACTGACTGACACACACATACACAGACTACTGACTGACACACACATACACAGACTACTGACTGACACACACATACACAGACTACTGACGTACACACACATACACAGACTACTGATGTACACACATACACAGACTACTAACTGACACACACATACACAGACTACTGACTGGCACACATACACAGACTACTGACGTACACACACATACACAGACTACTGACGTACACACACATACACAGACTACTAACTGACACACACATACACAGACTACTGACTGACACACACATACACAGACTACTGACTGACACACACATACACAGACTACTAACTGACACACACATACACAGACTACTGACTGGCACACATACACAGACTACTGACGTACACACACATACACAGACTACTGACGTACACACACATACACAGACTACTAACTGACACACACATACACAGACTACTGACTGACACACACATACACAGACTACTAACTGACACACACATACACAGACTACTGACTGGCACACATACACAGACTACTGACGTACACACACATACACAGACTACTGACGTACACACACATACACAGACTATTGACGTACACACACATACACAGACTACTAATTGACACACACATACACAGACTACTGACTGACACACACATACACAGACTACTGACTGACACACACATACACAGACTACTGACTGACACACACATACACAGACTACTGACGTACACACACATACACAGACTACTGATGTACACACATACACAGACTACTAACTGACACACACATACACAGACTACTGACTGACACACATACACAGACTACTGACGTACACACACATACACAGACTACTGACGTACACACACATACACAGACTACTAACTGACACACACATACACAGACTACTGACTGACACACACATACACAGACTACTGACTGACACACACCTACACAGACTACTGACGTACACACATACACATACTACTGACTGACACACACATACACAGACTACTGACGTACACACACATACACAGACTACTGACTGACACACACATACACAGACTACTGACTGACACACACATACACAGACTACTGACGTACACACACATACACAGACTACTGACGCACACACACATACACAGACTACTAACTGACACACACATACACAGACTACTGACTGACACACACATACACAGACTACTGACTGACACACATACACAGACTACTGACGTACACACACATACACAGACTACTGACGTACACACACATACACAGACTACTGACGTACACACATACACAGACTACTAACTGACACACACATACACAGACTACTGACTGACACACACATACACAGACTACTGACTGACACACACATACACAGACTACTGACTGACACACACATACACAGACTACTGACGTACACACACATACACAGACTACTGATGTACACACATACACAGACTACTAACTGACAGACACATACACAGACTACTGACTGACACACATACACAGACTACTGACGTACACACACATACACAGACTACTGACGTACACACACATACACAGACTACTAACTGACACACACATACACAGACTACTGACTGACACACACATACACAGACTACTGACGTACACACACATACACAGACTACTGACGTACACACACATACACACACTACTGACTGACACACACATACACAGACTACTGACGTACACACACATACACATACTACTGACTGACACACACATACACAGACTACTGACGTACACACACATACACAGACTACTGACTGACACACACATACACAGACTACTGACTGACACACTCATACACAGACTACTGACGTACACACACATACACACACTAATGACTGACACACACATACACAGACTACTGACGTACACACACATACACATACTACTGACTGACACACACATACACAGACTACTGACGTATACACACATACACAGACTACTGACTGACAATCACATACACAGACTACTGACTGACACACACATACACAGACTACTGACTGACACACACATACACAGACTACTGACTGACACACACATACACAGACTACTGACTGACACACACATACACAGACTACTGACGTACACACACATACACAGACTACTGACGTACACACATACACAGACTACTGACATACACACATACATAGACTACTAACTGACACACACATACACAGACTACTGACTGACAGACACATACACAGACTACTGACGTACACACACATACACAGACTACTGACTGACACACACATACACAGACTACTGACTGACACACCCATACACAGACTACTGACTGACACACACATACACAGACTACTGACTGACACACACATACACAGACTACTGACGTACACACACATACACAGACTACTGATGTACACACATACACAGACTACTAACTGACACACACATACACAGACTACTGACTGACACATACACAGACTACTGACGTACACACACATACACAGACTACTGACGTACACACACATACACAGACTACTGACGTACACACACATACACAGACTACTAACTGACACACACATACACAGACTACTGACTGACACACACATACACAGACTACTGACTGACACACACATACACAGACTACTGACTGACACACACATACACAGACTACTGACTGACACACACATACACAGACTACTGATGTACACACATACACAGACTACTAACTGACACACATATACACAGACTACTGACTGACACACATACACAGACTACTGACGTACACACACATACACAGACTACTGACATACACACACATACACAGACTACTGACGTACACACACATACACAGACTACTAACTGACACACACATACACAGACTACTAACTGACACACACATACACAGACTACTGACGTACACACACATACACAGACTACTGACTGACACACACATACACATACTACTGACTGACAAGCACATACACAGACTACTGACTGACACACACATACACAGACTACTGACATAAACACATACACAGACTACTAACTGAGACACACATACAAAGACTACTGACTGACAAACACATACACATACTACTGACTGACACACACATACACAGACTACTGACGTACACACATACACAGACTTCTGACATACATACATACACAGACTACTGACTGACACACACACATACACAGACTACTGACTGACACATACATTCACAGACTACTGACTGACACACACATACACAGACTACTGACGTACACACACATACACAGACTACTGATGTACACACATACACAGACTACTAACTGACACACACATACACAGACTACTGACTGACACACATACACAGACTACTGACGTACACACACATACACAGACTACTGACGTACACACACATACACAGACTACTAACTGACACACACATACACAGACTACTGACTGACACACACATACACAGACTACTGACTGACACACACATACACAGACTACTGACGTACACACATACAAATACTACTGACTGACACACACATACACAGACTACTGACGTACACACACATACACAGACTACTGACGTACACACACATACACAGACTACTGACTGACACACACATACACAGACTACTGACTGACACACACATACACAGACTACTGACTGACACACACATACACAGACTACTGACTGACACACATACACAGACTACTGACGTACACACACATACACAGACTACTGACATACACACACATACACAGACTACTGACGTACACACACATACACAGACTACTAACTGACACACACATACACAGACTACTAACTGACACACACATACACAGACTACTGACTGACACACACATACACAGACTACTGACTGACACACACATACACAGACTACTGACGTACACACACATACACATACTACTGACTGACACACACATACACAGACTACTGACGTACATACACATACACAGACTACTGACTGACACACACATACACATACTACTGACTGACAAGCACATACACAGACTACTGACTGACACACACATACACAGACTACTGACATACACACATACACAGACTACTAACTGACACACACATACAAAGACTACTGACTGACAAACACATACACATACTACTGACTGACACACACATACACAGACTACTGACGTACACACACAAACACAGATTACTGACGTACACACATACACAGACTTCTGACATACATACATACACAGACTACTGACTGACACACATATACACAGACTACTGACTGACACACACATACACAGACTACTGACTGACACACACATACACAGACTACTGACTGACACACACATACACAGACTACTGACTGACACACACATACACAGACTACTGACGTACACACACATACACAGACTACTGATGTACACACATACACAGACTACTAACTGACACACACATACACAGACTACTGACTGACACACATACACAGACTACTGACGTACACACACATATACACAGACTACTGACGTACACACACATACACAGACTACTGACGTACACACACATACACAGACTACTGACGTACACACATACAAATACTACTGACTTACACACACATACACAGACTACTGACGTACACACACATACACAGACTACTGACTGACACACACATACACAGACTACTGACTGACAAACACATACACAGACTACTGATGTACACACATACACAGACTACTAACTGACACACATATACACAGACTACTGACTGACACACATACACAGACTACTGACGTACACACACATACACAGACTACTGACATACACACACATACACAGACTACTGACGCACACACACATACACAGACTACTAACTGACACACACATACACAGACTACTAACTGACACACACATACACAGACTACTGACTGACACACACATACACAGACTACTGACTGACACACACATACACAGACTACTGACGTACACACACATACACATACTACTGACTGACACACACATACACAGACTACTGACGTACATACACATACACAGACTACTGACTGACACACACATACACATACTACTGACTGACAAGCACATACACAGACTACTGACTGACACACACATACACAGACTACTGACATACACACATACACAGACTACTAACTGACACACACATACAAAGACTACTGACTGACAAACACATACACATACTACTGACTGACACACACATACACAGACTACTGACGTACACACACATACACAGACTACTGACTGACACACACATACACAGACTACTGACTGACACACTCATACACAGACTACTGACGTACACACACATACACACACTACTGACTGACACACACATACACAGACTACTGACGTACACACACATACACAGACTACTGACTGACAATCACATACACAGACTACTGACTGACACACACATACACAGACTACTGACTGACACACACATACACAGACTACTGACTGAAACACACATACACAGACTACTGACTGACACACACATACACAGACTACTGACGTACACACACATACACAGACTACTGACGTACACACATACACAGACTACTGACATACACACATACATAGACTACTAACTGACACACACATACACAGACTACTGACTGACAGACACATACACAGACTACTGACGTACACACACATACACAGACTACTGACTGACACACACATACACAGACTACTGACTGACACACACATACACAGACTACTGACTGACACACACATACACAGACTACTAACTGACACACACATACACAGACTACTGACTGACACACACATACACAGACTACTGACTGACACACACATACACAGACTACTGACGTACACACACATACACATACTACTGACTGACACACACATACACAGACTACTGACGTACATACACATACACAGACTACTGACTGACACACACATACACATACTACTGACTGACAAGCACATACACAGACTACTGACTGACACACACATACACAGACTACTGACATACACACATACACAGACTACTAACTGACACACACATACAAAGACTACTGACTGACAAACACATACACATACTACTGACTGACACACACATACACAGACTACTGACGTACACACACAAACACAGATTACTGACGTACACACATACACAGACTTCTGACATACATACATACACAGACTACTGACTGACACACACACATACACAGACTACTGACTGACACACACATACACAGACTACTGACTGACACACACATACACAGACTACTGACTGACACACACATACACAGACTACTGACTGACACACACATACACAGACTACTGACGTACACACACATACACAGACTACTGATGTACACACATACACAGACTACTAACTGACACACACATACACAGACTACTGACTGACACACATACACAGACTACTGACGTACACACACATATACACAGACTACTGACGTACACACACATACACAGACTACTGACGTACACACACATACACAGACTACTAACTGACACACACATACACAGACTACTAACTGACACACACATACACAGACTACTGACTGACACACACATACACAGACTACTGACTGACACACACATACACAGACTACTGACGTACACACATACAAATACTACTGACTGACACACACATATACAGACTACTGACGTACACACACATACACAGACTACTGACGTACACACACATACACAGACTACTGACTGACACACACATAGACAGACTACTGACTGACACAAACATACACAGACTACTGACTGACACACACATACACAGACTACTGATGTACACACATACACAGACTACTAACTGACACACATATACACAGACTACTGACTGACACACATACACAGACTACTGACGTACACACACATACACAGACTACTGACATACATACACATACACAGACTACTGACGTACACACACATACACAGACTACTAACTGACACACACATACACAGACTACTAACTGACACACACATACACAGACTACTGACTGACACACACATACACAGACTACTGACTGACACACACATACACAGACTACTGACGTACACACACATACACATACTACTGACTGACACACACATACACAGACTACTGACGTACATACACATACACAGACTACTGACTGACACACACATACACATACTACTGACTGAAAAGCACATACACAGACTACTGACTGACACACACATACACAGACTACTGACATACACACATACACAGACTACTAACTGACACACACATACAAAGACTACTGACTGACAAACACATACACATACTACTGACTGACACACACATACACAGACTACTGACGTACACACACATACACAGACTACTGACTGACACACACATACACAGACTACTGACTGACACACTCATACACAGACTACTGACGTACACACACATACACACACTAATGACTGACACACACATACACAGACTACTGACGTACACACACATACACATACTACTGACTGACACACACATACACAGACTACTGACGTACACACACATACACATACTACTGACTGACACACACATACACAGACTACTGACGTACACACACATACACATACTACTGACTGACACACACATACACAGACTACTGACGTACACACACATACACAGACTACTAACTGACAATCACATACACAGACTACTGACTGACACACACATACACAGACTACTGACTGACACACACATACACAGACTACTGACTGACACACACATACACAGACTACTGACTGACACACACATACACAGACTACTGACGTACACACACATACACAGACTACTGACGTACACACACATACACAGACTACTGACGTACACACACATACACAGACTACTAACTGACACACACATACACAGACTACTGACTGACACACACATACACAGACTACTGACTGACACACACCTACACAGACTACTGACGTACACACATACACATACTACTGACTGACACACACATACACAGACTACTGACGTACACACACATACACAGACTACTGACTGACACACACATACACAGACTACTGACTGACACACACATACACAGACTACTGACGTACACACACATACACACACTACTGACTGACACACACATACACAGACTACTGACGTACACACACATACACATACTACTGACTGACACACACATACACAGACTACTGACGTACACACACATACACAGACTACTGACTGACACACATACACAGACTACTGACGTACACACACATACACAGACTACTGACGTACACACACATACACAGACTACTGACGTACACACACATACACAGACTACTAACTGACACACACATACACAGACTACTGACTGACACACACATACACAGACTACTGACTGACACACACATACACAGACTACTGACGTACACACACATACACAGACTACTGATGTACACACATACACAGACTACTAACTGACACACACATACACAGACTACTGACTGACACACATACACAGACTACTGACGTACACACACATACACAGACTACTGACGTACACACACATACACAGACTACTGACGTACACACACATACACAGACTACTAACTGACACACACATACACAAACTACTGACTGACACACACATACACAGACTACAGACTGACACACACATACACAGACTACTGACTGACACAAACATACACAGACTACTGACTGACACACACATACACAGACTACTGATGTACACACATACACAGACTACTAACTGACACACATATACACAGACTACTGACTGACACACATACACAGACTACTAACTGACACACACATACACAGACTACTGACTTACACAAACATACACAGACTACTGACTGACACACACATACACAGACTACTAACTGACACACACATACACAGACTACTGACTGACACACACATACACAGACTACTGACTGACACACACATACACAGACTACTGACGTACACACACATACACATACTACTGACTGACACACACATACACAGACTACTGACGTACATACACATACACAGACTACTGACTGACACACACATACACATACTACTGACTGACAAGCACATACACAGACTACTGACTGACACACACATACACAGACTACTGACATACACACATACACAGACTACTAACTGACACACACATACAAAGACTACTGACTGACAAACACATACACATACTACTGACTGACACACACATACACAGACTACTGACGTACACACACAAACACAGATTACTGACGTACACACATACACAGACTTCTGACATACATACATACATACATACACAGACTACTGACTGACACACACACATACACAGACTACTGACTGACACACACATACACAGACTACTGACATACACACATACACAGACTACTAACTGACACACACATACAAAGACTACTGACTGACAAACACATACACATACTACTGACTGACACACACATACACAGACTACTGACGTACACACACATACACAGACTACTGACTGACACACACATACACAGACTACTGACTGACACACTCATACACAGACTACTGACGTACACACACATACACACACTAATGACTGACACACACATACACAGACTACTGACGTACACACACATACACATACTACTGACTGACACACACATACACAGACTACTGACGTACACACACATACACATACTACTGACTGACACACACATACACAGACTACTGACGTACACACACATACACATACTACTGACTGACACACACATACACAGACTACTGACGTACACACACATACACAGACTACTAACTGACAATCACATACACAGACTACTGACTGACACACACATACACAGACTACTGACTGACACACACATACACAGACTACTGACTGACACACACATACACAGACTACTGACTGACACACACATACACAGACTACTGACGTACACACACATACACAGACTACTGACGTACACACACATACACAGACTACTGACGTACACACACATACACAGACTACTAACTGACACACACATACACAGACTACTGACTGACACACACATACACAGACTACTGACTGACACACACCTACACAGACTACTGACGTACACACATACACATACTACTGACTGACACACACATACACAGACTACTGACGTACACACACATACACAGACTACTGACTGACACACACATACACAGACTACTGACTGACACACACATACACAGACTACTGACGTACACACACATACACACACTACTGACTGACACACACATACACAGACTACTGACGTACACACACATACACATACTACTGACTGACACACACATACACAGACTACTGACGTACACACACATACACAGACTACTGACTGACACACATACACAGACTACTGACGTACACACACATACACAGACTACTGACGTACACACACATACACAGACTACTGACGTACACACACATACACAGACTACTAACTGACACACACATACACAGACTACTGACTGACACACACATACACAGACTACTGACTGACACACACATACACAGACTACTGACGTACACACACATACACAGACTACTGATGTACACACATACACAGACTACTAACTGACACACACATACACAGACTACTGACTGACACACATACACAGACTACTGACGTACACACACATACACAGACTACTGACGTACACACACATACACAGACTACTGACGTACACACACATACACAGACTACTAACTGACACACACATACACAAACTACTGACTGACACACACATACACAGACTACAGACTGACACACACATACACAGACTACTGACTGACACAAACATACACAGACTACTGACTGACACACACATACACAGACTACTGATGTACACACATACACAGACTACTAACTGACACACATATACACAGACTACTGACTGACACACATACACAGACTACTAACTGACACACACATACACAGACTACTGACTTACACAAACATACACAGACTACTGACTGACACACACATACACAGACTACTAACTGACACACACATACACAGACTACTGACTGACACACACATACACAGACTACTGACTGACACACACATACACAGACTACTGACGTACACACACATACACATACTACTGACTGACACACACATACACAGACTACTGACGTACATACACATACACAGACTACTGACTGACACACACATACACATACTACTGACTGACAAGCACATACACAGACTACTGACTGACACACACATACACAGACTACTGACATACACACATACACAGACTACTAACTGACACACACATACAAAGACTACTGACTGACAAACACATACACATACTACTGACTGACACACACATACACAGACTACTGACGTACACACACAAACACAGATTACTGACGTACACACATACACAGACTTCTGACATACATACATACATACATACACAGACTACTGACTGACACACACACATACACAGACTACTGACTGACACACACATACACAGACTACTGACTGACACACACATACACAGACTACTGACTGACACACACATACACAGACTACTGACGTACACACACATACACAGACTACTGATGTACACACATACACAGACTACTAACTGACACACACATACACAGACTACTGACGTACACACATACACAGACTACTGACGTACACACACATACACAGACTACTGACGTACACACACATACACAGACTACTGACGTACACACACATACACAGACTACTAACTGACACACACATACACAGACTACTGACTGACACACACATACACAGACTACTGACTGACACACACATACACAGACTACTGACTGACACACACATACACAGACTACTGACGTACACACACATACACAGACTACTGATGTACACACATACACAGACTACTAACTGACACACACATACACAGACTACTGACTGGCACACATACACAGACTACTGACGTACACACACATACACAGACTACTGACGTACACACACATACACAGACTACTAACTGACACACACATACACAGACTACTGACTGACACACACATACACAGACTACTGACTGACACACACATACACAGACTACTAACTGACACACACATACACAGACTACTGACTGGCACACATACACAGACTACTGACGTACACACACATACACAGACTACTGACGTACACACACATACACAGACTACTAACTGACACACACATACACAGACTACTGACTGACACACACATACACAGACTACTAACTGACACACACATACACAGACTACTGACTGGCACACATACACAGACTACTGACGTACACACACATACACAGACTACTGACGTACACACACATACACAGACTATTGACGTACACACACATACACAGACTACTAATTGACACACACATACACAGACTACTGACTGACACACACATACACAGACTACTGACTGACACACACATACACAGACTACTGACTGACACACACATACACAGACTACTGACGTACACACACATACACAGACTACTGATGTACACACATACACAGACTACTAACTGACACACACATACACAGACTACTGACTGACACACATACACAGACTACTGACGTACACACACATACACAGACTACTGACGTACACACACATACACAGACTACTAACTGACACACACATACACAGACTACTGACTGACACACACATACACAGACTACTGACTGACACACACCTACACAGACTACTGACGTACACACATACACATACTACTGACTGACACACACATACACAGACTACTGACGTACACACACATACACAGACTACTGACTGACACACACATACACAGACTACTGACTGACACACACATACACAGACTACTGACGTACACACACATACACAGACTACTGACGCACACACACATACACAGACTACTAACTGACACACACATACACAGACTACTGACTGACACACACATACACAGACTACTGACTGACACACATACACAGACTACTGACGTACACACACATACACAGACTACTGACGTACACACACATACACAGACTACTGACGTACACACATACACAGACTACTAACTGACACACACATACACAGACTACTGACTGACACACACATACACAGACTACTGACTGACACACACATACACAGACTACTGACTGACACACACATACACAGACTACTGACGTACACACACATACACAGACTACTGATGTACACACATACACAGACTACTAACTGACAGACACATACACAGACTACTGACTGACACACATACACAGACTACTGACGTACACACACATACACAGACTACTGACGTACACACACATACACAGACTACTAACTGACACACACATACACAGACTACTGACTGACACACACATACACAGACTACTGACGTACACACACATACACAGACTACTGACGTACACACACATACACACACTACTGACTGACACACACATACACAGACTACTGACGTACACACACATACACATACTACTGACTGACACACACATACACAGACTACTGACGTACACACACATACACAGACTACTGACTGACACACACATACACAGACTACTGACTGACACACTCATACACAGACTACTGACGTACACACACATACACACACTAATGACTGACACACACATACACAGACTACTGACGTACACACACATACACATACTACTGACTGACACACACATACACAGACTACTGACGTATACACACATACACAGACTACTGACTGACAATCACATACACAGACTACTGACTGACACACACATACACAGACTACTGACTGACACACACATACACAGACTACTGACTGACACACACATACACAGACTACTGACTGACACACACATACACAGACTACTGACGTACACACACATACACAGACTACTGACTGACAGACACATACACAGACTACTGACGTACACACACATACACAGACTACTGACTGACACACACATACACAGACTACTGACTGACACACCCATACACAGACTACTGACTGACACACACATACACAGACTACTGACTGACACACACATACACAGACTACTGACGTACACACACATACACAGACTACTGATGTACACACATACACAGACTACTAACTGACACACACATACACAGACTACTGACTGACACATACACAGACTACTGACGTACACACACATACACAGACTACTGACGTACACACACATACACAGACTACTGACGTACACACACATACACAGACTACTAACTGACACACACATACACAGACTACTGACTGACACACACATACACAGACTACTGACTGACACACACATACACAGACTACTGACTGACACACACATACACAGACTACTGACTGACACACACATACACAGACTACTGATGTACACACATACACAGACTACTAACTGACACACATATACACAGACTACTGACTGACACACATACACAGACTACTGACGTACACACACATACACAGACTACTGACATACACACACATACACAGACTACTGACGTACACACACGTACACAGACTACTAACTGACACACACATACACAGACTACTAACTGACACACACATACACAGACTACTGACGTACACACACATACACAGACTACTAACTGACACACACATACACAGACTACTGACTGACACACACATACACAGACTACTGACTGACACACACATACACAGACTACTGACGTACACACATACAAATACTACTGACTGACACACACATACACAGACTACTGACGTACACACACATACACAGACTACTGACGTACACACACATACACAGACTACTGACTGACACACACATACACAGACTACTGACTGACACACACATACACAGACTACTGACTGACACACACATACACAGACTACTGACTGACACACATACACAGACTACTGACGTACACACACATACACAGACTACTGACATACACACACATACACAGACTACTGACGTACACACACATACACAGACTACTAACTGACACACACATACACAGACTACTAACTGACACACACATACACAGACTACTGACTGACACACACATACACAGACTACTGACTGACACACACATACACAGACTACTGACGTACACACACATACACATACTACTGACTGACACACACATACACAGACTACTGACGTACATACACATACACAGACTACTGACTGACACACACATACACATACTACTGACTGACAAGCACATACACAGACTACTGACTGACACACACATACACAGACTACTAACTGACACACACATACAAAGACTACTGACTGACAAACACATACACATACTACTGACTGACACACACATACACAGACTACTGACGTACACACACAAACACAGATTACTGACGTACACACATACACAGACTTCTGACATACATACATACACAGACTACTGACTGACACACATATACACAGACTACTGACTGACACACACATACACAGACTACTGACTGACACACACATACACAGACTACTGACTGACACACACATACACAGACTACTGACTGACACACACATACACAGACTACTGACGTACACACACATACACAGACTACTGATGTACACACATACACAGACTACTAACTGACACACACATACACAGACTACTGACTGACACACATACACAGACTACTGACGTACACACACATATACACAGACTACTGACGTACACACACATACACAGACTACTGACGTACACACACATACACAGACTACTGACGTACACACATACAAATACTACTGACTTACACACACATACACAGACTACTGACGTACACACACATACACAGACTACTGACTGACACACACATACACAGACTACTGACTGACAAACACATACACAGACTACTGATGTACACACATACACAGACTACTAACTGACACACATATACACAGACTACTGACTGACACACATACACAGACTACTGACGTACACACACATACACAGACTACTGACATACACACACATACACAGACTACTGACGCACACACACATACACAGACTACTAACTGACACACACATACACAGACTACTAACTGACACACACATACACAGACTACTGACTGACACACACATACACAGACTACTGACGTACACACATACAAATACTACTGACTTACACACACATACACAGACTACTGACGTACACACACATACACAGACTACTGACTGACACACACATACACAGACTACTGACTGACAAACACATACACAGACTACTGATGTACACACATACACAGACTACTAACTGACACACATATACACAGACTACTGACTGACACACATACACAGACTACTGACGTACACACACATACACAGACTACTGACATACACACACATACACAGACTACTGACGCACACACACATACACAGACTACTAACTGACACACACATACACAGACTACTAACTGACACACACATACACAGACTACTGACTGACACACACATACACAGACTACTGACTGACACACACATACACAGACTACTGACGTACACACACATACACATACTACTGACTGACACACACATACACAGACTACTGACGTACATACACATACACAGACTACTGACTGACACACACATACACATACTACTGACTGACAAGCACATACACAGACTACTGACTGACACACACATACACAGACTACTGACATACACACATACACAGACTACTAACTGACACACACATACAAAGACTACTGACTGACAAACACATACACATACTACTGACTGACACACACATACACAGACTACTGACGTACACACACATACACAGACTACTGACTGACACACACATACACAGACTACTGACTGACACACTCATACACAGACTACTGACGTACACACACATACACACACTACTGACTGACACACACATACACAGACTACTGACGTACACACACATACACAGACTACTGACTGACAATCACATACACAGACTACTGACTGACACACACATACACAGACTACTGACTGACACACACATACACAGACTACTGACTGAAACACACATACACAGACTACTGACTGACACACACATACACAGACTACTGACGTACACACACATACACAGACTACTGACGTACACACATACACAGACTACTGACATACACACATACATAGACTACTAACTGACACACACATACACAGACTACTGACTGACACACACATACACAGACTACTGACTGACACACACATACACAGACTACTGACTGACACACACATACACAGACTACTAACTGACACACACATACACAGACTACTGACTGACACACACATACACAGACTACTGACTGACACACACATACACAGACTACTGACGTACACACACATACACATACTACTGACTGACACACACATACACAGACTACTGACGTACATACACATACACAGACTACTGACTGACACACACATACACATACTACTGACTGACAAGCACATACACAGACTACTGACTGACACACACATACACAGACTACTGACATACACACATACACAGACTACTAACTGACACACACATACAAAGACTACTGACTGACAAACACATACACATACTACTGACTGACACACACATACACAGACTACTGATGTACACACACAAACACAGATTACTGACGTACACACATACACAGACTTCTGACATACATACATACACAGACTACTGACTGACACACACACATACACAGACTACTGACTGACACACACATACACAGACTACTGACTGACACACACATACACAGACTACTGACTGACACACACATACACAGACTACTGACTGACACACACATACACAGACTACTGACGTACACACACATACACAGACTACTGATGTACACACATACACAGACTACTAACTGACACACACATACACAGACTACTGACTGACACACATACACAGACTACTGACGTACACACACATATACACAGACTACTGACGTACACACACATACACAGACTACTGACGTACACACACATACACAGACTACTAACTGACACACACATACACAGACTACTAACTGACACACACATACACAGACTACTGACTGACACACACATACACAGACTACTGACTGACACACACATACACAGACTACTGACGTACACACATACAAATACTACTGACTGACACACACATATACAGACTACTGACGTACACACACATACACAGACTACTGACGTACACACACATACACAGACTACTGACTGACACACACATAGACAGACTACTGACTGACACAAACATACACAGACTACTGACTGACACACACATACACAGACTACTGATGTACACACATACACAGACTACTAACTGACACACATATACACAGACTACTGACTGACACACATACACAGACTACTGACGTACACACACATACACAGACTACTGACATACATACACATACACAGACTACTGACGTACACACACATACACAGACTACTAACTGACACACACATACACAGACTACTAACTGACACACACATACACAGACTACTGACTGACACACACATACACAGACTACTGACTGACACACACATACACAGACTACTGACGTACACACACATACACATACTACTGACTGACACACACATACACAGACTACTGACGTACATACACATACACAGACTACTGACTGACACACACATACACATACTACTGACTGACAAGCACATACACAGACTACTGACTGACACACACATACACAGACTACTGACATACACACATACACAGACTACTAACTGACACACACATACAAAGACTACTGACTGACAAACACATACACATACTACTGACTGACACACACATACACAGACTACTGACGTACACACACATACACAGACTACTGACTGACACACACATACACAGACTACTGACTGACACACTCATACACAGACTACTGACGTACACACACATACACACACTAATGACTGACACACACATACACATACTACTGACTGACACACACAAACACAGACTACTGACGTACACACACATACACAGACTACTAACTGACAATCACATACACAGACTACTGACTGACACACACATACACAGACTACTGACTGACACACACATACACAGACTACTGACTGACACACACATACACAGACTACTGACTGACACACACATACACAGACTACTGACGTACACACACATACACAGACTACTGACGTACACACATACACAGACTACTGACATACACACATACATAGACTACTAACTGACACACACATACACAGACTACTGACTGACACACACATACACAGACTACTGACGTACACACACATACACAGACTACTGACTGACACACACATACACAGACTACTGACTGACACACACATACACAGACTACTGACTGACACACACATACACAGACTACTGACGTACACACACATACACAGACTACTGATGTACACACATACACAGACTACTAACTGACACACACATACACAGACTACTGACTGACACACATACACAGACTACTGACTGACACACATACACAGACTACTGACGTACACACACATACACAGACTACTGACGTACACACACATACACAGACTACTGACGTACACACATACACAGACTACTAACTGACACACACATACACAGACTACTGACTGACACACACATACACAGACTACTGACTGACACACACATACACAGACTACTGACTGACACACACATACACAGACTACTGACGTACACACACATACACAGACTACTGATGTACACACATACACAGACTACTAACTGACACACACATACACAGACTACTGACTGACACACATACACAGACTACTGACGTACACTCACATACACAGACTACTGACGTACACACACATACACAGACGACTAACTGACACACACATACACAGACTACTGACTGACACACACATACACAGACTACTGACTGACACACACATACACAGACTACTGACGTACACACACATACACAGACTACTGACATACACACACATACACACACTACTGACTGACACACACATACACAGACTACTGACGTACACACATACACAGACTACTGACTGACACACACATACACAGACTACTGACTGACACACTCATTCACAGACTACTGACGTACACACACATACACACACTAATGACTGACACACACATACACAGACTACTGACGTACACACACATACTACTGACTGACACACACATACACAGACTACTGACTGACAATCACATACACAGACTACTGACTGACACACACATACACAGACTACTGACTGACACACACATACACAGACTACTGACTGACACACACATACACAGACTACTGACTGACACACACATACACAGACTACTGACGTACACACACATACACAGACTACTGACGTACACACATACACAGACTACTGACATACACACATACATAGACTACTAACTGACACACACATACACAGACTACTGACTGACAGACACATACACAGACTACTGACGTACACACACATACACAGACTACTGACTGACACACACATACACAGACTACTGACTGACACACACATACACAGACTACTGACTGACACACACATACACAGACTACTGACTGACACACACATACACAGACTACTGACGTACACACACATACACAGACTACTGATGTACACACATACACAGACTACTAACTGACACACACATACACAGACTACTGACTGACACACATACACAGACTACTGACGTACACACACATACACAGACTACTGACATACACACACATACACAGACTACTGATGTACACACATACACAGACTACTAACTGACACACATATACACATACTACTGACTGACACACATACACAGACTACTGACGTACACACACATACACAGACTACTGACATACACACACATACACAGACTACTGACGTACACACACATACACAGATACTGACTGACACACACATACACAGACTACTGACGTACACACACATACACAGACTAATGACTGACACACACATACACATACTACTGACTGACAAGCACATACACAGACTACTGACTGACACACACATACACAGACTACTGACATACACACATACACAGACTACTAACTGACACACACATACAAAGACTACTGACTGACAAACACATACACATACTACTGACTGACACACACATACACAGACTACTGACTGACACACACATACACAGACTACTGACTGACACACACATACACAGACTACTGACGTACACACACAAACACAGATTACTGACGTACACACATACACAGACTTCTGACATACATACATACACAGACTACTGACTGACACACACACATACACAGACTACTGACTGACACACACATACACAGACTACTGACTGACACACACATACACAGACTACTGACTGACACACACATACACAGACTACTGACTGACACACACATACACAGACTACTGACTGACACACACATACACAGACTACTGACGTACACACACATACACAGACTACTGATGTACACACATACACAGACTACTAACTGACACACACATACACAGACTACTGACTGACACACATACACAGACTACTGACGTACACACACATACACAGACTACTGACGTACACACACATACACAGACTACTAACTGACACACACATACACAGACTACTGACTGACACACACATACACAGACTACTGACTGACACACACATACACAGACTACTGACTGACACACACATACACAGACTACTGATGTACACACACATACACAGACTACTGATGTACACACATACACAGACTACTAACTGACACACACATACACAGACTACTGACTGACACACATACACAGACTACTGACGTACACACACATACACAGACTACTGACGTACACACACATACACAGACTACTAACTGACACACACATACACAGACTACTGACTGACACACACATACACAGACTACTGACTGACACACACATACACAGACTACTGACTGACACACACATACACAGACTACTGACTGACACACACATACACAGACTACTGACTGACACACACATACACAGACTACTGACTGACACACACATACACAGACTACTGACGTACACACACATACACAGACTACTGATGTACACACATACACAGACTACTAACTGACACACACATACACAGACTACTGACTGACACACACATACACAGACTACTGACGTACACACACATACACAGACTACTGACATACACACACATACACACACTACTGACTGACACACACATACACAGACTACTGACTGACACACACATACACAGACTACTGACTGACACACATACACAGACTACTGACGTACACACACATACACAGACTACTGGCGTACACACACATACACAGACTACTGACGTACACACACATACACAGACTACTGACTGACACACACATACACAGACTACTGACTGACACACACATACACAGACTACTGACTGACACACACATACACAGACTACTGACGTACACACACATACACAGACTACTGATGTACACACATACACAGACTACTAACTGACACACACATACACAGACTACTGACTGACACACATACACAGACTACTGACGTACACACACATACACAGACTACTGACGTACACAAACATACACAGACTACTGACGTACACACACATACACAGACTACTAACTGACACACACATACACAGACTGATGACTGACACACACATACACAGACTACTGACTGACACACACATACACAGACTACTGACGTACACACACATACACAGACTACTGACATACACACACATACACACACTACTGACTGACACACACATACACAGACTACTGACGTACACACACATACACATACTACTGACTGACACACACATACACAGACTACTGACGTACACACACATACACAGACTACTGACTGACACACACATACACAGACTACTGACTGACACACTCATACACAGACTACTGATGTACACACACATACACACACTAATGACTGACACACACATACACAGACTACTGACGTACACACACATACACATACTACTGACTGACACACACACATACACAGACTACTGACGTACACACACATACACATACTACTGACTGACACACACATACACAGACTACTGACGTACACACACATACACAGACTACTGACTGACACACTCATACACAGACTACTGACGTACACACACATACACACACTAATGACTGACACACACATACACAGACTACTGACTGACACACATACACAGACTACTGACGTACACACACATACACAGACTACTGACGTACACACACATACACAGACTACTAACTGACACACACATACACAGACTACTGACTGACACACACATACACAGACTACTGACTGACACACACATACACAGACTACTGACTGACACACACATACACAGACTACTGACGTACACACACATACACAGACTACTGATGTACACACATACACAGACTACTAACTGACACACACATACACAGACTACTGACTGACACACATACACAGACTACTGACGTACACACACATACACAGACTACTGACGTACACACACATACACAGACTACTAACTGACACACACATACACAGACTACTGACTGACACACACATACACAGACTACTGACTGACACACACATACACAGACTACTGACTGACACACACATACACAGACTACTGACTGACACACCTACACAGACTACTGACGTACACACACATACACAGACTACTGACGTACACACACATACACAGACTACTGACGTACACACACATACACACACTACTAACTGACACACACATACACAGACTACTGACTGACACACACATACACAGACTACTGACGTACACACACATACACAGACTACTGACATACACACACATACACACACTACTGACTGACACACACATACACAGACTACTGACGTACACACACATACACATACTACTGACTGACACACACATACACAGACTACTGACGTACACACACATACACAGACTACTGACTGACACACACATACACAGACTACTGACTGACACACTCATACACAGACTACTGACGTACACACACATACACACACTAATGACTGACATACACATACACAGACTACTGACGTACACACACATACACATACTACTGACTGACACACACATACACAGACTACTGACGTACACACACATACACATACTACTGACTGACACACACATACACAGACTACTGACGTACACACACATACACAGACTACTGACTGACACACACATACACAGACTACTGACTGACACACTCATACACAGACTACTGACGTACACACACATACACACACTAATGACTGACACACACATACACAGACTACTGACGTACACACACATACACATACTACTGACTGACACACACATACACAGACTACTGACTGACACACATACACAGACTACTGACGTACACACACATACACAGACTACTGACGTACACACACATACACAGACTACTAACTGACACACACATACACAGACTACTGACTGACACACACATACACAGACTACTGACGGACACACATACACAGACTACTGACGTACACACACATACACAGACTACTGACGTACACACACATACACAGACTACTGACGTACACACACATACACAGACTACTAACTGACACACACATACACAGACTACTGACTGACACACACATACACAGACTACTGACTGACACACACATACACAGACTACTGACTGACACACACATACACAGACTACTGACGTACACACACATACATACACAGACTACTGATGTACACACATACACAGACTACTAACTGACACACACATACACAGACTACTGACTTACACACATACACAGACTACTGACGTACACACACATACACAGACTACTGACGTACACACACATACACAGACTACTAACTGACACACACATACACAGACTGATGACTGACACACACATACACACACTACTGACTGACACACACATACACAGACTACTGACATACACACACATACACACACTACTGACTGACACACACATACACAGACTACTGACGTACACACACATACACACACTAATGACTGACACACACATACACAGACTACTGACGTACACACACATACACATACTACTGACTGACACACACATACACAGACTACTGACGTACACACACATACACAGACTACTGACTGACAATCACATACACAGACTACTGACTGACACACACATACACAGACTACTGACTGACACACACATACACAGACTACTGACGTACACACACATACACAGACTACTGACTGACACACACATACACAGACTACTGACTGACACACACATACACAGACTACTGACGTACACACACATACACAGACTACTGACGTACACACATACACAGACTACTGACATACACACATACATAGACTACTAACTGACACACACATACACAGACTACTGACGTACACACACATACACAGACTACTGACGTACACACACATACACAGACTACTGATGTACACACATACACAGACTACTAACTGACACACACATACACAGACTACTGACTGACACACACATACACAGACTACTGACGTACACACACATACACAGACTACTGACATACACACACATACACACACTACTGACTGACACACACATACACAGACTACTGACGTACACACACATACACATACTACTGACTGACACACACATACACAGACTACTGACTGACACACACATACACAGACTACTGACGTACACACACATACACACACTAATGACTGACACACACATACACAGACTACTGACGTACACACACATACACATACTACTGACTGACACACACATACACAGACTACTGACGTACACACACATACACAGACTACTGACTGACAATCACATACACAGACTACTGACTGACACACACATACACAGACTACTGACTGACACACACATACACAGACTACTGACTGACACACACATACACAGACTACTGACTGACACACACATACACAGACTACTGACGTACACACACATACACAGACTACTGACGTACACACATACACAGACTACTGACATACACACATACATAGACTACTAACTGACACACACATACACAGACTACTGACGTACACACACATACACAGACTACTGACGTACACACACATACACAGACTACTGATGTACACACATACACAGACTACTAACTGACACACACATACACAGACTACTGACTGACACACATACACAGACTACTGACGTACACACACATACACAGACTACTGACGTACACACACATACACAGACTACTAACTGACACACACATACACAGACTACTGACTGACACACACATACACAGACTACTGACTGACACACACATACACAGACTACTGACTGACACACACATACACAGACTACTGACGTACACACACATACACAGACTACTGACGTACACACATACACAGACTACTGACATACACACATACATAGTGTCACGGAACAAAGGTATATGTCTTCCTCCGGATGGTCTTTTGAATCAACACGGACGCAAGAGGTCGGGAGACAACAGCAATTTATTGTAATCCACAAAGTTAGTAGCCGGTGGCGGTCACATCAACCGTAATAACAATAAGTCCACAGAAGTCACAATCCAATGATAACTTTGGTTCCTTGGTCCTGTAACTAAGTCCTGGCTCTCTGCAGAGCTGTGCACAGGCCGGCTAACACATACTAACTGCTAGCTACAACTATATACTAAGACTGTTACTTCCTCTATCTGTGGGTGGGAAGGGCTGAGTCACAGATCCTTCCCCCCTCACCTATACCAAGGAGAGCAGACTCCCTGTCTACTATGGACAATGCACCGTCCAACATCTTCTTGGAGACACCGATCAGATTATCTCCACCCATTGTCCTCACTAGTTAGAGGTATTTGCATACAATGTGCTAACACACTAGACCCTAATCAGCCAACTACACATTGATGTATATAAACAGGCTAGAGAATACATTCCACATGAAATATATATTACACATTGCCTATAGTATAGACTCTAACCATCCCGTGACACATAGAATACTAACTGACACACACATACACAGACTACTGACTGACACACACATACACAGACTACTGACGTACACACACATACACAGACTACTGATGTACACACATACACAGACTACTAACTGACACACACATACACAGACTACTGACTGACACACATACACAGACTACTGACGTACACACACATACACAGACTACTGACGTACACACACATACACAGACTACTAACTGACACACACATACACAGACTGATGACTGACACACACATACACAGACTACTGACTGACACACACATACACAGACTACTGACGTACACACACATACACAGACTACTGACATACACACACATACACACACTACTGACTGACACACACATACACAGACTACTGACGTACACACACATACACATACTACTGACTGACACACACATACACAGACTACTGACGTACACACACATACACAGACTACTGACTGACAATCACATACACAGACTACTGACTGACACACACATACACAGACTACTGACTGACACACACATACACAGACTACTGACTGACACACACATACACAGACTACTGACTGACACACACATACACAGACTACTGACGTACACACACATACACAGACTACTGACTGACAATCACATACACAGACTACTGACTGACACACACATACACAGACTACTGACTGACACACACATACACAGACTACTGACTGACACACACATACACAGACTACTAACTGACACACACATACACAGACTACTGACTGACACACACATACACAGACTACTGACGTACACACACATACACAGACTACTGATGTACACACATACACAGACTACTAACTGACACACACATACACAGACTACTGACTGACACACATACACAGACTACTGACGTACACACACATACACAGACTACTGACGTACACACACATACACAGACTACTGACGTACACACACATACACAGACTACTGACGTACACACACATACACAGACTACTGACACACACATACACAGACTACTGACTGACACACACATACACAGACTACTGACTGACACACACATAAACAGACTACTGACTGACACACACATACACAGACTACTGACTGACACACACATACACAGACTACTGATGTACACACATACACAGACTACTAACTGACACACGTATACACAGACTACTGACTGACACACATACACAGACTACTGACGTACACACACATACACAGACTACTGACATACACACACATACACAGACTACTGACGAACACACACATACACAGACTACTAACTGACACACACATACACAGACTACTAACTGACACACACATACACAGACTACTGACTGACACACACATACACAGACTACTGACTGACACACACATACACAGACTACTGACGTACACACACATACACATACTACTGACTGACACACACATACACAGACTACTGACGTACACACACATACACAGACTACTGACTGACACACACATACACATACTACTGACTGACACACACATACACAGACTACTGACATACACACATACACAGACTACTGACTGACACACACATACACAGACTACTGACTGACAAACACATACACATACTACTGACTGACACACACATACACAGACTACTGACGTACACACATAAACACAGATTACTGACGTACACACATACACAGACTTCTGACATACACACACATACACAGACTACTGACTGACACACACACATACACAGACTATTGACTGACACACACATACACAGACTACTGATGTACACACATACACAGACTACTAACTGACACACACATACACAGACTACTGACTGACACACATACACAGACTACTGACGTACACACACATACACAGACTACTGACGTACACACACATACACAGACTACTAACTGACACACACATACACAGACTACTGACTGACACACACATACACAGACTACTGACTGACACACATACACAGACTACTGACGTACACACACATACAAAGACTACTGACGTACACACACATACACAGACTACTGACGTACACACACATACACAGACTACTAACTGACACACACATACACAGACTACTGACTGACACACACATACACGGACTACTGACTGACACACACATACACAGACTACTGACTGACACACACATACACAGACTACTGACGTACACACACATACACAGACTACTGATGTACACACATACACAGACTACTAACTGACACACACATACACAGACTACTGACTGACACACATACACAGACTACTGACGTACACACACATACACAGACTACTGACGTACACACACATACACAGACTACTAACTGACACACACATACACAGACTACTGACTGACACACACATACACAGACTACTGACTGACACACACATACACAGACTACTGACGTACACACACATACACAGACTACTGACTGACACACACATACACACACTACTGACTGACACACACATACACAGACTACTGACGTACACACACATACACATACTACTGACTGACACACACATACACAGACTACTGACGTACACACATACACAGACTACTGACTGACACACACATACACAGACTACTGACTGACACACTCATACACAGACTACTGACGTACACACACATACACACACTAATGACTGACACACACATACACAGACTACTGACGTACACACATATACACATACTACTGACTGACACACACATACACAGACTACTGACGTACACACACATACACAGACTACTGACTGACAATCACATACACAGACTACTGACTGACACACACATACACAGACTACTAACTGACACACACATACACAGACTACTGACTGACACACACATACACAGACTACTGACTGACACACACATACACAGACTACTGACGTACACACACATACACAGACTACTGACGTACACACATACACAGACTACTGACATACACACATACATAGACTACTAACTGACACACACATACACAGACTACTGACGTACACACACATACACAGACTACTGACGTACACACACATACACAGACTACTGATGTACACACATACACAGACTACTAACTGACACACACATACACAGACTACTGACGTACACACACATACACAGACTACTGACGTACACACACATACACAGACTACTAACTGACACACACATACACAGACTACTGACTGACACACACATACACAGACTACTGACTGACACACATACACAGACTACTGACGTACACACACATACACAGACTACTGACGTACACACACATACACAGACTACTGACGTACACACACATACACAGACTACTAACTGACACACACATACACAGACTACTGACTGACATACACATACACAGACTACTGACTGACACACACATACACAGACTACTGACTGACACACACATACACAGACTACTGACGTACACACACATACACATACTACTGACTGACACACACATACACAGACTACTGACGTACACACACATACACAGACTACTGACTGACAATCACATACACAGACTACTGACTGACACACACATACACAGACTACTGACTGACACACACATACACAGACTACTGACTGACACACACATACACAGACTACTGACTGACACACACATACACAGACTACTGACTGACACACACATACACAGACTACTGACTGACACACACATACACAGACTACTGACGTACACACACATACACAGACTACTGACGTACACACATACACAGACTACTGACATACACACATACATAGACTACTAACTGACACACACATACACAGACTACTGACTGACACACACATACACAGACTACTGACATACACACACATACACAGACTACTGATGTACACACATACACAGACTACTAACTGACACACACATACACAGACTACTGTCTGACACACATACACAGACTACTGACGTACACACACATACACAGACTACTGACGTACACACACATACACAGACTACTGACGTACACACACATACACAGACTACTAACTGACACACACATACACAGACTACTGACTGACACACACATACACAGACTACTGACTGACACACACATACACAGACTACTGACTGACACACACATACACAGACTACTGACTGACACACACATACACAGACTACTGATGTACACACATACACAGACTACTAACTGACACACGTATACACAGACTACTGACTGACACACATACACAGACTACTGACGTACACACACATACACAGACTACTGACATACACACACATACACAGACTACTGACGAACACACACATACACAGACTACTAACTGACACACACATACACAGACTACTAACTGACACACACATACACAGACTACTGACTGACACACACATACACAGACTACTGACTGACACACACATACACAGACTACTGACGTACACACACATACACAGACTACTGACTGACACACACATACACAGACTACTGACGTACACACACATACACAGACTACTGACTGACACACACATACACATACTACTGACTGACAAGCACATACACAGACTACTGACTGACACACACATACACAGACTACTGACATACACACATACACAGACTACTAACTGACACACACATACAAAGACTACTGACTGACAAACACATACACATACTACTGACTGACACACACATACACAGACTACTGACGTACACACACAAACACAGATTACTGACGTACACACATACACAGACTTCTGACATACACACACATACACAGACTACTGACTGACACACACACATACACAGACTACTGACTGACACACATACACAGACTACTGACGTACACACACATACACAGACTACTAACTGACACACACATAAACAGACTACTGACTGACACACACATACACAGACTACTGATGTACACACATACACAGACTACTAACTGACACACACATACACAGACTACTGACTGACACACATACACAGACTACTGACGTACACACACATACACAGACTACTGACGTACACACACATACACAGACTACTAACTGACACACACATACACAGACTGATGACTGACACACACATACACAGACTACTGACTGACACACACATACACAGACTACTGACGTACACACACATACACAGACTACTGACTGACACGCACGTACACAGACTACTGATTAACACACACATACACAGACAACTGACGTACACATACACAGACTACTGACTGACACACACATACATAGACAACTGAAATACACACACATACAACGACTACTGACTGACACACACATACACAGACTACTGACGTACACACACATACACAGACTACTTACTGACACACACATACACAGACAACTGACATACACACACATATACAGACTACTGACTCACACGCACGTACACAGACTACTGACTGACCCACACATACACAGACAACTGACATACACACACATACACAGACTACTGACTGACACACACATACACAGACTACTGACTGACCCACACATACACAGAGAACTTACATACACACACATACACAGACTACTGACTGACACGCACGTACACAGACAACTGACGTACACATACACAGACTACTGACTGACACACACATACATAGACTACTGACGTACACACACATACACAGACTACTGACTGACAATCACATACA
Source organism: Leptodactylus fuscus (assembly GCF_031893055.1). Classification (NCBI taxonomy): domain Eukaryota; kingdom Metazoa; phylum Chordata; class Amphibia; order Anura; family Leptodactylidae; genus Leptodactylus; species Leptodactylus fuscus. The sequence goes on along the minus strand of NW_027440621.1, from coordinate 554,531 downwards.
CAGACTACTGACTGACACACACATACACAGACTACTGACTGACACACACATACACAGACTACTGACTGACACGCACGTACACAGACAACTGACGTACACATACACAGACTACTGACTGACACACACATACATAGACAACTGAAATACACACACATACAACGACTACTGACTGACAGGCACGTACACAGACTACTGACTGACCCACACATACACAGACAACTGACATACACACACATACACAGACTACTGACTGACACACACATACACAGACTACTGACTGACACACACATACAAAGACTACTGACTGACACGCACGTACACAGACTACTGACTGACCCACACATACACAGACAACTGACATACACACACATACAAAGACTACTGACTGACACACACATACACAGACTACTGACTGACACACACATACACAGACTACTGACTGACACACACATACACAGACAAATGACATACACACATACACAGACTACTGACTGACATGCACGTACACAGACTACTGACTGACACACACATACACAGACAACTGACGTACACACACATACACAGACTACTGAGGTACACACACATACACAGACTACTGACTGACACACACATACACAGACTACTGACGTACACACACGTACACAGACAACTTACATACACACATACACAGACTACTGACTGACACGCACGTACACAGACTACTGATTGACACACACATACACAGACAACTGACGTACACATACACAGACTACTGACTGACACACACATACATAGACAACTGAAATACACACATACAACGACTACTGACTGACACATACATACACAGACTAGTGACGTACACACACATACACAGACTACTGACTGACACACACATACACAGACTACTGACGTACACACACATATACAGACAACTGTCATACACACACATACACAGACTACTGACTGACACATACATACACAGACTACTGAGTGACACACACATACACAGACTACTGACTGACACACACATACACAGACTACTGACTGACACACACATACAAAGACTACTGACTGACACGCACGTACACAGACTACTGACTGACCCACACATACACAGACAACTGACATACACACATACAAAGACTACTGACTGACACACACATGCACAGACTACTGACTGACACACACATACACAGACTACTGACATACACACATACAAAGACTACTGACTGACACACACATACACAGACTACTGACTGACACACACATACACAGACTACTGACTGACACACACATACACAGACAAATGACATACACACATACACAGACTACTGACTGACATGCACGTACACAGAATACTGACTGACACACACATACACAGACAACTGACGTACACACACATACACAGACTACTGACGTACACACACATACACAGACTACTGACACGCACATACACAGACTACTGACTGACACACACATACACAGACTACTGACGTACACACACGTACACAGACAACTTACATACACACACATACACAGACTACTGACTGACACGCACGTACACAGACTACTGATTGACACACACATACACAACTGACGTACACATACACAGACTACTGACTGACACACACATACATAGACAACTGAAATACACACACATACAACGACTACTGACTGACACACACATACACAGACTACTGACGTACACACACATACACAGACTACTGACTGACACACACATACACAGACTACTGACGTACACACACATATACAGACAACTGTCATACACACACATACACAGACTACTGACTGACACATACATACACAGACTACTGACTGACACACACATACACAGACTACTGACTGACACACACATACACAGACAACTGACATACACATACACAGACTACTGACTGACACACACATACACAGACAACTGACTGACACACATATACACAGACTACTGACGTACACACACATACACAGACTACTGACTGACACACACATACACAGACAACTGACGTACACATACACAGACTACTGACTGACACACACATACACAGACAACTGACTGACACACACATACACAGACTACTGATGTATACACACATTCACAGACAACTGTCATACACACATACACAGACTACTGACTGACACACTCATACACAGACAACTGACGTACACATACACAGACTACTGACTGACACACACATACATAGACAACTGAAATACACACACATACAACGACTACTGACTGACACGCACATACACAGACTACTGACTGACCCACACATACACAGACTACTGACTGACACACACATACACAGACAACTGATGTACACATACACAGACTACTGACTGACACACACATACACAGACTACTGACTGACACGCACGTACACGGACAACTGACGTACACATACACAGACTACTGACTGACACACAGATACATAGACAACTGAAATACACACACATACACAGACTACTGACTGACACGCACGTATACAGACTACTGACTGACCCACACATACACAGACAACTGACATACACACACATATACAGACTACTGACTGACACACACATACACAGACTACTGACTGACACACACATACACAGACAACTTACTGACACGCACGTACACAGACTACTGACTGACACACACATACACAGACTACTGCCTGACATGCATGTACACAGACTACTGACTGACACACACATACACAGACAACTGATGTACACACACATACACAGACTACTGACTGACACACACATACACAGACTACTGACTGACACGCACATACACAGACAACTGACTGACACACACATACACAGACTACTGACTGACACACACATACACAGACTACTGACGTACACACACATACACAGACTACTGACACGCACATACACAGACTACTGACTGACACACATATACACAGACTACTGACGTACACACACATACACAGACAACTTACATACACACACATACACAGACTACTGACTGACACGCACGTACACAGACTACTGATTAACACACACATACACAGACAACTGACGTACACATACACAGACTACTGACTGACACACACATACATAGACAACTGAAATACACACACATACGACTACTGACTGACACACACATACACAGACTACTGACGTACACACACATACACAGACTACTTACTGACACACACATGCACAGACAACTGACATACACACACATATACAGACTACTGACTCACACGCACGTACACAGACTACTGACTGACCCACACATACACAGACAACTGACATACACACACATACACAGACTACTGACTGACACACACATACACAGACTACTGACTGACACACACATACACAGACTACTGACTGACACACACATACACAGACAACTTACATACACACACATACACAGACTACTGACTGACACGCACGTACACAGACAACTGACGTACACATACACAGACTACTGACTGACACACACATACACGGACTACTAACTGACACACACATACACAGACTACTGACTGACACACACATACAAAGACTACTGACTGACACGCACGTACACAGACTACTGACTGACACACACATACACAGACTACTGACTGACACACACATACACAGACAAATGACATACACACATTCACAGACTACTGACTGACATGCACGTACACAGACTACTGACTGACACACACATACACAGACAACTGACGTACACACACATACACAGACTACTGACGTACACACACATACACAGACTACTGACACGCACATACACAGACTACTGACTGACACACACATACACAGACTACTGACGTACACACACGTACACAGACAACTTACATACACACACATACACAGACTACTGACTGACACGCACGTACACAGACTACTGATTGACACACACATACATAGACAACTGAAATACACACATACAACGACTACTGACTGACACATACATATACAGACTACTGACGTACACATACACAGACTACTGACTGACACACACATACATAGACAACTGAAATACACACATACAACGACTACTGACTGACACATACATACACAGACTACTGACGTACACACACATACACAGACTACTGACTGACACACACATACACAGACTACTGACGTACACACACATATACAGACAACTGTCATACACACACATACACAGACTACTGACTGACACATACATACACAGACTACTGAGTGACACACACATACACAGACTACTGACTGACACACACATACACAGACAACTGACATACACATACACAGACTACTGACTGACACACACATACACAGACAACTGACTGACACACATATACACAGACTACTGACGTACACACACATACACAGACTACTGACTGACACACACATACACAGACAACTGACTGACACACACATACACAGACAACTGACTGACACACACATACACAGACAACTGACTGACACACTCATACACAGTCAACTGACGTACACATACACAGACTACTGACTGACACACACATACATAGACAACTGAAATACACACACATACAACGACTACTGACTGACACGCACATACACAGACTACTGACTGACCCACACATACACAGACGACTGACACACACATACACAGACAACTGATGTACACATACACAGACTACTGACTGACACACACATACACAGACTACTGACTGACACGCACGTCCACGGACAACTGACGTACACATACACAGACTACTGACTGACACACAGATACATAGACAACTGAAATACACACACATACACAGACTACTGACTGACACGCACGTATACAGACTACTGACTGACCCACACATACACAGACAACTGACATACACACACATATACAGACTACTGACTGACACACACATACACAGACTACTGACTGACACACACATACACAGACAACTTACTGACACGCACATACACAGACTACTGACTGACACACACATACACAGACTAATGCCTGACATGCATGTACACAGACTACTGACTGACACACACATACACAGACAACTGATGTACACACACATACACAGACTACTGACGTACACACACATACACAGACAACTTACATACACACAAATACACAGACTACTGACTGACACGCACGTACACAGACTACTGATTAACACACACATACACAGACAACTGACGTACACATACACAGACTACTGACTGACACACACATACATAGACAACTGAAATACACACACATACAACGACTACTGACTGACACACACATACACAGACTACTGACGTACACACACATACACAGACTACTGACTGACACGCACGTATACAGACTACTGACTGACCCACACATACACAGACAACTGACATACACACACATACACAGACTACTGACTGACACAAACATACACAGACTACTGACTGACACACACATACACAGACAACTGACTGACACGCACGTACACAAACTACTGACTGACACACACGTACACAGACAACTGATGTACACACACATACACAGACTACTGACTGACACACACATACACAGACTACTGACTGACACGCACATACACAGACAACTGATGTACACACACATACACAGACTACTGACTGACACACACATACACAGACTACTGACGTACACACACATACACAGACTACTGACACGCACATACACAGACTACTGACTGACACACATATACACAGACTACTGACGTACACACACATACACAGACAACTTACATACACACACATACACAGACTACTGACTGACACGCACGTACACAGACTACTGATTGACACACACATACACAGACAACTGACGTACACATACACAGACTACTGACTGACACACACATACATAGACAACTGAAATACACACACATACAACGTCTACTGACTGACACACACATACACAGACTACTGACGTACACACACATACACAGACTACTTACTGACACACACATACACAGACAACTGACATACACACACATATACAGACTACTGACTCACACGCACGTACACAGACTACTGATTGACCCACACATACACAGACAACTGACATACACACACATACACAGACTACTGACTGACACACACATACACAGACTACTGACTGACACACACATACACAGACAACTGACGTACACACACACATACAAAGACTACTGACTGACACACACATACACAGACAACTGACGTACACATACACAGACTACTGACTGACACACACATACAAAGACAACTGACTGACACACACATACACAGACTACTGACGTACACACACATATACAGACAACTGTCATACACACACATACACAGACTACTGACTGACACATACATACACAGACTACTGACTGACACACACATACACAGACTACTGACTGACACACGCATACACAGACAACTGACGTATACACACACATACATAGAGTACTGACTGACACACACATACACAGACAACTAACGTACACATACACAGACTACTGACTGACACACACATACACAGACAACTGACTGACACACATATACACAGACTACTGACGTACACACACATACACAGACTACTGACTGACACACACATACACAGACAACTGACTGACACACACATACACAGACAACTGACGTACACATACACAGACTACTGACTGACACACACATACACAGACAACTGACGTACACACACATACACAGACTACTGACGTATACACACATTCACAGACAACTGTCATACACACACATGCACAGACTACTGACTGACACACTCATACACAGACAACTGACGTACACATACACAGACTACTGACTGACACACACATACATAGACAACTGAAATACACACACATACAACGACTACTGACTGACACGCACATACACAGACTACTGACTGACCCACACATACACAGACTACTGACTGACACACACATACACAGACAACTGACGTACACATACACAGACTACTGACTGACTCACACATACACAGACTACTGACTGACACACACATACACAGACAACTGACTGACACACACATACACATACTACTGACATACACACACATACACAGACTAATGACTGACACACACATACACAGACAACTGACGTACACACACATACACAGACTAATGACTGACACACACATACAAAGACTACTGACTGACACACACATACACAGACAACTGACATACACACACATACACAGACAACTGTCATACACACACATACGCAGACTACTGACTGACACGCACGTACACAGACTACTGACTGACCCACACATACACAGACAACTGAAGTACACACTCATACACAGACTACTGACTTACACACACATGCACAGACACACACATACACAGACTACTGACTGACACTCACATACACATACTACTGATTGACATACACATACACAGACTACTGACTGACTCACACATACACAAACTAGCCTTCTTTCCTTCATCAGTGCACCAGCTAAGGTAACCCAGTCCTCCTGTTTATCCCTGAGGTGTAATTTAATGTATTTAGCAAATAATTTGGCGTTTGAAAAAGGGAAATCCCACACCTCATAGACCTCTTCTATTCTATAACCTTTTTCAATTGCCATTTCTAACTCTATGGTGCACCATGTCCCTGTTAGAGATCATTCCTCCTCAGTATGTGTGAAGGGCTCCGTATGAGAGTTTGCAGTGCATGTATAACACAGAGGGAACATTAATTTTTTGATAAGCTTCACAGGCAATACTGGGAAGAACAGATCGCATGGAGTGTATATCATAACTCTGGCAATCCCAAAGTATTGTTTCAGATGCCCGAAATTGTCATAAATGATATTGGGGTGACCTACAGGATATGTTTTTAATAATTAATGGTCTCGCCCTCAGCCAACTTGTGATCTAACTTAATTGCGTTAGTTCTACCGCCATAAAGGGCATCACGTGAATCTAGTGGCATGGGGAATTGCATTTCATCAAGAAAGGCACAGACACTTGCGTCTTTTTCAACCATCTCTTTCCACTCGTGTTCCCATAATTCACGCACTATGAAGCCACAACTATGGAGATAGTGCTTTTTACGCAGAGAATTGTAGTACAATTGACCAAAAGTGGTGTTAGTGACCTTATTTTCATCTTAATCATTATAGCAGACATGACAACCGTGATAAAAGCAATCCTGAAATTCAAATGCTATCTCCTGGCCATTAACGTTAGCATGACCGTCTAAAAAATATTTTCCCACTTGCTTTTCATCACCTCTCAAAGTGTGTTGTATCTCAATATTCTCACTGCGTGCTACATACATGAGCCACTGTATAGCAGGTGTTGAATAACGCTTTTTGTCTTTTTGTAATTGTCAGCTATACTCTCTTTCGGCAGGAATTTAAACCTGTACATAGACATGCACACAGACGCCAAAGTAGTAAGCTGAAATGGATCAATATATTTATACTCTACTTTTTCCACCTGCACCACCTTACAGTATCTGACAACCTCTTTCTCTGTCATTTCCATAGCGCGTTCCCTATACCGGACACAAGCTTGACGCAACACTTCAACATCTTGTTTGCAGTATGCTTTCAGTTCTGATTTAAATAAAAAAAACTGCACCTTTCTGCATCTCATACCAATCCATGAAGTCTTTCTTCTCACTCTCCATCATATACAGTCATGGCCAAAAGTTTTGAGAATGACACAAATATTATATTGTCACATGATCTGCTGCCCTCTGGTTTTTATGTGTGTTTGTCAGATGCTTTTATCACATACAGAAATATAATTGCAATCATATTATGAGTAACAAAAGCTTATATTGACAGTTAGAATGAGTTAATGCATCAAGTCAATATTTGCAGTGTTGCCCCTTCTTCTTCAGGACCTCTGCAATTCTCCCTGGCATGCTCTCAATCAACTTTTGGACCAAATCCTGACTGATAGCAGTCCATTCTTGCACAATCAATGCTTGCATTTTGTCAGAATTTGTAGTTTTTTGTTTCTCCACCCGTCTCTTGATGATTGACCACAAGTTCTCAATGGGATTAAGATCTGGGGAGTTTCCAGGCCATGGACCCAAAATCTCTATGTTTTGTTCCCTGAGCCATTTAGTTATCACCTTTGCTTTATGGCAAGGTGCTCCATCATGCTGGAAAAGGCATTGTTGAGCGCCAAACTGCTCTTGGATGGTTAGGAGAAGTTGATCTTGGAGATCATTCTGGTATCATTCTTTATTCATGGCTGTGTTTTTAGGCAAGACTGTGAGAGAGCCGATTCCCTTGGCTGAGAAGCAACCCCACACATGAATGGTTTCAGGTTGCTTTACAGTTGGCATGAGACAAGACTGGTGGTAGCGCTCACCTCGTCTTCTCCGAATAAGCTGTTTTCCAGATGTCCCAAACAATCGAAAAGGGGATTCATCAGAGAAAATGACTTTACCCCAGTTCTCAGCAGTCCACTCCCTGTACCTTTTGAAGAATATCAGTCTGTCCCTGATGTTTTTTCTGGAGAGAAGTGGCTTCTTTGCTGCCCTCCTTGAGACCAGACCTTGCTCCAAGAGTCTCCGCCTCACAGTACGTGCAGATGCACTCACACCTGCCTGCTGACATTCCTGAGCAAGCTCTGCACTGCTGGTAGCCCGATCCCGCAGCTGAAACACTATTAAGAGACGGTCCTTGCTGGTCTTTCTTGGGCGCCCTGGAGCCTTTTTGCCAACAATGGAACCTCTCTCCTTGAAGTTCTTGATGATGTGATAGATTGTTGACTGAGGTGCAATATTTCTAGCTGCAATACTCTTCCCTGTTAGGCCATTTTTGTGCAGTGCAATGATGACTGCACGTGTTTCTTTAGAAATAACCATGGTTAACAGAAGAGAAACAATGATGCTAAGCACCAGCCTCCTTTTAAAGTGTCCAGTGGTGTCATTCTTACTTAATCATGACAGATTGATCTCCAGCCCTGTCCTCATCAACACCCACACCTGTGTTAATGGAGCAATCACTGAAACAATGTTAGCTGGTCCTTTTAAGGCAGGGCTGCAATGATGTTGAAATATTTTTTGGGAATAAAGTTCATTTTCTAGGCAAATATTGACTTTGCAATTAATTGCTGTTAAGCTGATCACTCTTTATAACATTCTGGAGTATATGCAAATTGCCATTAGAAAAATTGAAGCAGTAGACTTTGTAAAAATTAATATTTGTATCATTCTCAAAACTTTTGGCCATGACTGTACTGTGCACCGTAATCCTCTGGCGGTGGTAAAGGTCCCACATAGTTTTGAATCTTTTCAGTATTAAAAAAGTGGGGAAAATGACCTTTTGATTCAGAAAACCCCATGGCCTGTGGTAATTTACTCAACTTCATGGGTATAAAATTTAGAGAATCTGTGATACGTATCTCCAAGCCTTGAACGGTTACACACAAGAGCTTTCCGCCTTGAGTAATCATATTCACAGACAATTTCTCATTTATCAATTCTTTTACTATAAAATATGAATCATAACTCCCTGCGTTGTGAGCGACAAATGTATATCCTGCAAAGTCACCAGATGTAAAAAAAAAATAACAAATTCACTAGCACAAGCTTTTCCCGCAAACTCCCAGGAGGAGTCGCTCGCCAATGTTGTAGCATAAACGTAATTTGGTACATTTCTACCAGTCTCCTGCATGCATTCAAAGTCATAGAAAATATAATTCTCAGTCTCCTCCATCGTTTTACAGCGCCGCATATAACAGAAGTGATCATCAAATTTTTCAATATATGCATGACATATACTACAACGTAACCCCTTACACTGATGATCAGCGAATGTCTCACTGCAAACAAACCGGAGGCACTGGTCACAAAATCATTTAGCTATACAAAATTCACCATCCTCGCTACTCAACAACATGTAGCGATTAGAGATGAGCGAACACTAAAATGTTCGAGGTTCGAAATTCCATTCAAACAGCCGCTCAATGTTCGTGTGTTCGAACGGGTTTCGAACCCCATTATAGTCTATGGGGAACAGATACTCGTTAAGGGGGAAACCCAAATCCGTGTCTGGAGGGTCACCAAGTCCACTATGACACCCCAGGAAATGATGCCAACACCTCTGGAATGACACTGGGACAGCAGGGGAAGCATGTCTGGGGGCATCTAACACACCAAAGACCCTCTATTACCCCAACATCACAGCCTAACAACTACACACTTTACACACTCAATACCACCTCTCTGACAGTAGGAAAACACCTTGAAACATGTGTATTTGGCACTTGCAGTGAGGAGAGCTTGTCACCAGCAGTGAATTTGGCCCTTGTAGTAAGTTGAGGTTGGCACCAACATTTGTTTTGAAAATCAGGGTGGATTGAGCCTCTAACCAGCAGAGTTTGGGCAAATTCATGGTGGAGGGAGCCTCTAAAAACCCCAGTTTGGACCAATTCATGGTGGAGGGAGCCTCTAAAAACCCCAGTTTGGACCAATTCATGGTGGAGGGAGCCTCTAAAAAACCCAGTTTGGACCAATTCATGGTGGAGGGAGCCTCTAAACAGCCCAGTTTGGGCAAATTCATGGTGGAGGGAGCCTCTAACCAGCCCAGTTTGGACCAATTCATGGTGGAGGGAGCCTCTAACCAGCCCAGTTTGGACCAATTCATGATGGAGGGAGCCTCTAAAAACCCCAGTTTGGACCAATTCATGGTGGAGGGAGCCTCTAAAAACCCCAGTTTGGACCAATTCATGGTGGAGGGAGCCTCTAAACAGCCCAGTTTGGGCAAATTCATGGTGGAGGGAGCCTCTAAAACCCCCAGTTTGGACCAATTCATGATGGAGGGAGCCTCTAAACAGCCCAGTTTGGGCAAATTCATGGTGGAGGGAGCCTCTAAAAACCCCAGTTTGGACCAATTCATGGTGGAGGGAGCCTCTAAACAGCCCAGTTTGGACCAATTCATGGTGGAGGGAGCCTCTAACCAGCCCAGTTTGGGCAAATTCATGGTGGAGGGAACCTCTAACCAGCCCAGTTTGGGCAAATTCATGGTGGAGGGAGCCTCTAACCAGCCCAGTTTGGGCAAATTCATGGTGGAGGGAGCCTCTAACCAGCCCAGTTTGGACCAATTCATGGTGGAGGGAGCCTCTAACCAGCCCAGTTTGGACCAATTCATGGTGGAGGGAGCCTCTAACCAGCCCAGTTTGGACCAATTCATGGTGGAGGGAGCCTCTAAAAAACCCAGTTTGGACCAATTCATGGTGGAGGGAGCCTCTAAAAACCCCAGTTTGGACCAATTCATGGTGGAGGGAGCCTCTAAACAGCCCAGTTTGGACCAATTCATGGTGGAGGGAGCCTCTAAACAGCCCAGTTTGGGCAAATTCATGGTGGAGGGAGCCTCTAAACAGCCCAGTTTGGGCAAATTCATGGTGGAGGGAGCCTCTAACCAGCCCAGTTTGGACCAATTCATGGTGGAGGGAGCCTCTAACCAGCCCAGTTTGGACCAATTCATGGTGGAGGGAGCCTCTAACCAGCCCAGTTTGGACCAATTCATGGTGGAGGGAGCCTCTAAAAAACCCAGTTTGGACCAATTCATGGTGGAGGGAGCCTCTAAAAACCCCAGTTTGGACCAATTCATGGTGGAGGGAGCCTCTAAACAGCCCAGTTTGGACCAATTCATGGTGGAGGGAGCCTCTAAACAGCCCAGTTTGGGCAAATTCATGGTGGAGGGAGCCTCTAAACAGCCCAGTTTGGGCAAATTCATGGTGGAGGGAGCCTCTAACCAGCCCAGTTTGGACCAATTCATGGTGGAGGGAGCCTCTAACCAGCCCAGTTTGGACCAATTCATGGTGGAGGGAGCCTCTAACCAGCCCAGTTTGGACCAATTCATGGTGGAGGGAGCCTCTAACCAGCCCAGTTTGGACCAATTCATGATGGAGGGAGCCTCTAAACAGCCCAGTTTGGGCAAATTCATGGTGGAGGGAGCCTCTAAAAACCCCAGTTTGGACAAATTTATGGTGGAGGGAGCCTCTAAACAGCCCAGTTTGGACCAATTCATGGTGGAGGGAGCCTCTATAAACCCCAGTTTGGACCAATTCATGGTGGAGGGAGCCTCTAAACAGCCCAGTTTGGACCAATTCATGGTGGAGGGAGCCTCTAACCAGCAGAGTTGTGGGAAAGCAGGGTGGAGGGAGCCTCTAACCAGCAGAGTTGTGGGAAAGCAGGGTGGAGGGAGCCTCTAACCAGCAGAGTTGGTGGATATCAGGGTGGAGGGAGCCTCTAACCAGCAGAGTTGTGGGAAAGCAGGGTGGAGGGAGCCTCTAACCAGCAGAGTTGGTGGAAATCAGGGTGGAGGGAGCCTCTAACCAGCAGAGTTGTGGGAAAGCAGGGTGGAGGGAGCCTCTAACCAGCAGAGTTGGTGGAAATCAGGGTGGAGGGAGCCTCTAACCAGCAGAGTTGGGGGAAATCAGGGTGGAAGGAGCCTAGTATTAGCAGAATTGTGCAACGCTTATGGTGGATGAGTATGAGGATGCAGAGGAATTGGAGAGGTTGAGTACAGACATGGAGTTTCATGTTGGGGTGCTTTACACAGGTGGGCACAAAAATGAAGGCTCTATCCAGTGGTGGTTCATTTTTATCAAAGTGAGCCGGTCGGCACTCTCAGCTGACAGACGGGTGCGCTAGTCAGTGATGATGCCACCGGCTGCACTGAACACCCTCTCAGATAGGACGCTGGCGGCAGGACAGGACAGCACCTCCAAGGCATATAGGGCAAGTTCAAGCCACAGGTCCAACTTCGACACCCAATACGTGTAGGGCGCAGAGGGGTCGGAGAGGACAGGGCTGTGGTCGGAAAGGTATTCCCGCAACATGCGCCTATACTTCTCACGCCTGGTGACACTAGGACCCTCCGTGGCGGCACTTTGGCGAGGGGGTGCCATCAAGGTGTCCCAGACCTTAGACAGTGTGCCCCTCGTTTGTGTGGACCGGTGAGAACTTGGTTGCCTACTGGAGGAACTGCCCTCCCTGCCGCCAACGTCACATGCTGGAAACATCTCCATCATATTCTGCACCAATTGCCTGTGGCAAGCATTGATGCGATTGGCCCTCCCCTCTACCGGAATAAAAGACGAGATGTTGTTTTTATACTGGGGGTCAAGGATAGCAAAGATCCAGTACTGGTTGTCCTCCATGATTTTGACAATACGCTTGTCGGTTGTAAAGCACCCCAACATGAACTCAGCCATGTCTGCCACAGTGTTAGTTGGCATGACTCCTCTGGCCCCACCGGAAAGTTCAATCTCCATTTCCTGCTCATCCTCCATGTCTACCCATCTGCGCTGCAACAATGGGACGATTTGAAGTTGCCCGGAAGCCTCCTGTATCACCATCACATCATCGGACAACTCTTCTTCCTCCTCCTCCTCCTCCTCCTCCTCCATTAAACGCGATGAAGCGGACATATGTGTGGACCTACTCTCCAGCTGTGACGGATCGGATGCTATCCCTGACTCCTCTGTGTGATCTGAGTTATCCCTGATGTCAATCAGGGATTCTCTCAGAACACACAAGAGCGGGATTGTAAGGCTCACCATCGCATCCTCAGAGCTCACCCTCCTTGTGGACTCCTCAAAGACCCGTAGGATGTCACAAAGGTCTCTCATCCATGGCCACTCATGGATGTGAAACTGAGGCAGCTGACTTTGTGGCACCCTAGGGTTTTGTAGCTGGTATTCCATCAAAGGTCTCTGCTGCTCAACCACTCTATTCAACATCTGAAACGTTGAGTTCCAGCGTGTGGGGACGTCGCACAAAAGCCGGTGTTGTGGCACATGCAGGCGTTGCTGGAGAGATTTTAAGCTAGCAGCGGCTACTGTCGACTTGCGAAAGTGGGCGCACATGCGCCGCACTTTCACCAGTAGCTCTGGAACATTGGGGTAGCTCTTTAGGAAACGTTGCACCACTAGGTTGAAGACGTGGGCCAGGCATGGAACATGTTGGAGTCCGGCAAGCTCCAGAGCTGCTACCAGGTTCCGGCCGTTATCACAAACGACCATGCCTGGGCCCAGGTGCAGCGGCTCAAACCATATTGCCGTCTCATCGAGGAGGGCATCCCTCACCTCGGAGGCAGTGTGCTGTCTGTCCCCCAAGCTGATCAGCTTCAGCACAGCCTGCTGATGTCTACCAACGCCAATGCTGCAACGTTTCCAACTCGTAGCTGGGGTCAATCTAACAGCGGAGGAGGAGGCAGTGGCGGAGGAGGAGGCGGTGGCGGAGGAGGAGGCGGTGGAGGAGGAGGAGGAGGGGGGTGTTCTTTTCGTGTCCCTGCCAGGAATGTTAGGCGGGGAGACGAGGTACACCGGGCCAGTTTGGGAAGCAGTCCCAGCCTCAACTACATTCACCCAGTGTGCCGTCAGTGAAATGTAGCGTCCCTGTCCGCATGCACTTGTCCACGCGTCGGTGGTCAAGTGGACCTTTGTGCAAAGCGCGGAACTAAGGGCCCGCCTGATGTTGAGTGACATGTGCTGGTGCAAGGCGGGGACGGCACACCGGGAGAAGTAGTGACGGCTAGGGACGGCATAGCGAGGTGCCGCAGTTGCCATCAGGTCCAGGAAGGCGGGAGTTTCAACAAGCCGGAACGCCAACATCTCCTGGGCCAGCAGTTTAGCGATGTTGGCGTTCAAGGCTTGCGTGTGTGGGTGGTTAGCAGTGTATTTCTGCCGCCACTCCAATGTCTGAGAGATGGTGGGTTGTTGTAAAGAAGCGCCTGATGGTGCCTTTGATGGTGCAGGAGAAGGAGATAAGACAGGAACAGGGGAGGATGAGGAAGAAGTCAACAAAGTGGCGGAGGCAGATGAAGTGGTGTCCTGGCTCGTCCTCTGGAGTGCATCGCCAGCACAGTCAGCAGTGGCAGTGGCAGAGGCAGAGGCAGTGGCAGTGGCGTGAACGGCAGGCGGCCTTTGTCCTGCCGTTGCTGCCTGCCACTGATTCCAGTGCTTGGATTCCAAATCACGGCGCATTGAAGTGGTGGACAGGTTGCTCTTCTCAGAGCCCCTAATCAATTTCGAGAGACAAATTGTACAGACAACACTATATCTGTCCTCGGCGCATTCCTTGAAAAAACTCCACACCTTCAAGAAACGTGCCCTCGAGGTGGGAGTTTTTCGGGGCTGGGTACAAACTGGAACATCTTGGGAGATTCCGGGTGTGGCCTGGCTTCGCCTAAGCTGCTGACCTCTGCCTCTGCCTCTAGCTACCCTTTTTGGTGCTGCACCTGCCTCAACATCCACACTACTTTCCCCGCTTGACATCCCCCCTGTCCAGGTCGGGTCAGTGTCCTCATCATCCACCACTTCCTCTTCCAACTCCTGTCTCATCTCCTCCTCCCGCACAATGCGCCGGTCAACTGGATGCCCTGACGGCAACTGCGTCACATCATCGTCGATGAGGGTGGGTTGCTGGTCATCCACCACCAAATCGAACGGAGATGGAGGAGACTCTAGTGTTTGAGCATCTGGACACAGATGCTCCTCTGTTAGGTTCGTGGAATTGTGACGTGGAGGGGCAGGTTGAGGGACAATGAAAGGAGCGGAGAACAGCTCTGGGGAGCAGGGACAGTTGGGGTTATTGTTCTGTGAAGCTTGGGAATTTTGGGAGGAAGGAGGACAAGACTGTTGGGTAATAGGAGGAGAGGAGGCAGAGTCTGACTGGCTGCTGGACAATGTGCTGTAAGCGTTCTCTGACAGCCATTGCAAGACCTTTTCCTGGTTCTCGGGCCTACTAAGGTTTGTACCCTGCAGTTTAGTTAATGTGGCAAGCAACCCTGGCACTGTGGAGTGGCGCAATGCTTGCTGCCCCACAGGAGTAGGCACAGGACGCCCTGTGGCTTCGCTGCTACCTTGCTCCCCAGAACCATTCCCCCGACCTCGCCCACGGCCTCGTCCACGTCCCTTTCCGGGAGCCTTGCGCATTTTGAATTCCCAGTTAGAAATTGGCACTATATACCAGTAGCAAAAATTGTGGGTGCACGTAACCCCAATATATTCTTTGAATTACCAGTCAGAAACTGGCACTATATGGCAGTAGCAAGAAATGAGGGTATTTGTAACCCCAATATATTCTTTGAATTCCCAGTCAGACAATGGCACTATATACCAGTAGCAAGAAATGAGGGTATTTGTAACCCCAATATATTCTTTGAATTCCCAGTCAGACAATGGCACTATATGGCAGTAGCAAGAAATGAGGGTATTTGTAACCCCAATATATTCTTTGAATTCCCAGTCAGACAATGGCACTATATACCAGTAGCAAGAAATGAGGGTATTTATAACCCCAATATATTCTTTGAATTCCCAGTTAGACAATGGCACTATATACCAGTAGCAAGAAATGAGGGTATTTGTAACCCCAATATATTCTTTGAATTCCCAGTCAGACAATGGCACTATATACCAGTAGCAAAAATTGTGGGTGCACGTAACCCCAATATATTCTTTGAATTACCAGTCAGAAACTGGCACTATATACCAGTAGCAAGAAATGAGGGTATTTGTAACCCCAATATATTCTTTGAATTCCCAGTCAGACAATGGCACTATATACCAGTAGCAAGAAATGAGGGTATTTGTAACCCCAGTATATTCTTTGAATTCCCAGTCAGACAATGGCACTATATACCAGTAGCAAGAAATGAGGGTATTTATAACCCCAATATATTCTTTGAATTCCCAGTCAGACAATGGCACTGTATACCAGTAGTAAAAATTGTGGGTGCACGTAACCCCAATATATTCTTTGAATTCCCAGTCAGACAATGGCACTATATACCAGTAGCAAGAAATGAGGGTATTTGTAACCCCAATATATTCTTTGAATTCCCAGTCAGACAATGGCACTATATGGCAGTAGCAAAAATAGTGGGTGTATATAGCCCCAATTCTATTGCTAGGGGACTTGCAGGGTATTTCTGGGGTGAAGGTGGGGGGGCACACCGTTGTAACGGGTATCGGGGTTATATATAGGGTATACGGGAATACACTGACAGTGTATTCCATTCAGGATCCTGGGAAAGCTGGGTTGCGGCGATTGAGCCCGTCAGTGCCACGTTACACTGACAAGCTTCTCCCTGGAATTTAGCTCTTATAAGAGCTGTTGGTTGTCTTCTCCTTCCTATCCTAGCCTGTCCCTGCCTACCCAGAATCTAACCCCTAGCTAACTGGACGGAAACCTCCGTCCCCGGTGAATTGCAAGCTCAGAATGACGCGAAGCTGGGCGGCGCTGTTCTTTTAAATTAGAGGTCACATGTTTTCGGCAGCCAATGGGTTTTGCCTACTTTTTTCAACGTCACCGGTGTCGTAGTTCCTGTCCCACCTACCCTGCGCTGTTATTGGAGCAAAAAAGGCGCCAGGGAAGGTGGGAGGGGAATCGAGTAATGGCGCACTTTACCACGCGGTGTTCGATTCGATTCGAACATGCCGAACAGCCTAATATCCGATCGAACATGAGTTCGATAGAACACTGTTCGCTCATCTCTAGTAGCGATTCAAACAGTCTCTAGAACAGGCATACACACAGCAAATAAGACAACGAACATCAGCTTCCAGGTCCTCTTTACAATCCTTGTTCCTACACGCTCTACACAAACACTGACATGAATGATCATTTTTGTGGTGATACACAGAATTACAATACTCATAAAAGTACTTTGCACCAAAAAAACTTTTATATTTTTGATGCCGTAATAGTGGTCATCGTGGTGGAGAATGAATAAGGTTTTATCTGAAGGGGGCTTTCCTGTCTGATAACAACGTCAATCACCACGGCTGAAATACATTAATCTAATGGTAATGTTCAATACTCGTTCAAATTCGGCAACGTCTTTAAAACTGACTAAGTCCTTATCGCCAATGCTCAATTTGGAATGCAACTGTTTAGCACGTTCCACTATTGCCCAGTCACTCACATCACCTTCCTCCAGCAGCGCCACCAGACTCGCAGCCTTGCACAGGTTCGTGTTATGATTATTGAAATCATACAACCATCTGTTTTCGCTTAATGATCTGCCTATGTGAAATAGCCCTTATACACTTTTTGATACCTCCTCTTCTATTTCTAATTATGGTGACCGTCAGTTTGAGGCGACCATCAGTTATACACTCGGTGTTACTCTGTAAAGCATTCGCTACCGCGTTTAAAAACGCCTCTGCATTGAAAATGTCACGGGACTGCTTTGTTGAGTAAACAGGATATAGATTGCCATCCCCGGAAAGTCTTAATTGTACAGAATCACCAGGCTCTATGTCACTAAGCAGATTGTCCAGTAAAGTTTGGACAGCTGTATGAATCGCATCAATTGCCTCTACAAAAGAATGTATACGATTCAGATTGACAAAACAAAAATGATCACGGTACACAATACCAAACACAATAAAACCAGCAAGCTCTCTCTGGTTATGAAAAATGTGTTGTAAAAACACAGAGGATTGGTTTGAATCTGTTCCATCACAATTACCAGCAGGTGGCGTGATGTAACAACTGCATCATCACGGTGTTGTACAGTGTTCACTTTGAATGTCATGACATCCACCAGTAGGTGGCAGTGGTGTATCAGATATCTCAGCACTTTGCACTTCATGACTTCCGCCAGTAGGTGGCAGCAGTGTATCAGATTCCGCATCACTATGAATGTCCTGTGAGTCATGAAATGTATTCGTTTGTAGTGATAACTGAGGCATCTGTGATTCTATGTGCTTTTCTACGGTAGCACAGTCCCGCCTGCGTCTGGGGGCATCTAACACACCCAAGTCACTGTTTTACCCCAACATCACAGCCTATCAAATACACACTTTTCACACTCAAAAAAACCTCTATCAAAGTGGGAAAATACCTGGAAACCTTCTTTCTCCTCCAAATGGATGGACAGAAACCCAAATTTAAGCTAAAGAAACATTAACAAGCACCCCTTTAAATTGCGTTGCCCATGACAACCACAGATGGAATAGGCAATGGGAACTCCATCAGTACCCCCCCTGACCTGTCATTGTGGATGTGTGTGATGTGGTAAGACCTTCCAAAATTCACTTTTATGGCCCTTAACGTGAGCCCTTCCAAATTAAGTTAGAGTCCCTTAAGCTGAGCTTCCAGCAGAGATTTAGGCCCTTTAGTTGACTTCAGACTTTTACCAGCAGAGTTTTAGGCCATTTAACTTAGTTCAGCCTTGCACCAACAGAGATTTGTTGGTCCTTTGAGTGCGTAGAGCCTTTAAACAGCAGTGTTTTTGATCCTTGGAGTGCGTAGAGCCTTGCACCAGCAGTGTTTTTGGCCCTTGGAGTAAGTAGAGACTTGCACCAGCAGTGTTTTTGGCCCTTGGCGTGAGTAGCAGCGCCGCACCTCCCATGAGGCGACCTGAAGCGAGCGCTTCAGGCGGCGCAATGCCAGGGCCTCAGGGAGGGCGGCATTTTTGCTAACCTAAGCCAGTCTAGGACAAGCTGTCCTGGACTGGCTTAGCACCGAGCGGTGGTTTGGGGAGGCCACTGCTCAGGCAGAGAGCAGGCAGTCTCCGGGCCTACTCTCTGCCGACGAACGGCGCTAAGCCCCGCCCCCTTCGAGTTGTCACGCCCCCTCTGCTCAGCCACGCCTCCGCTCCGCCCCTTCCCCGGCGGGGGGGGGGGGCGGCTTTCTGTAGTTCGCCTCGGGCGGCGAAAGGGATAGGTTCCCCCTGGTGAGTAGAGACTTTAAAATGCAGTGCTTTTGGCCCTTGGAGTGAGTAGAGACTCTAACCAGCAGAGATGGGGGGAATCAGGTTGGATTGAGACTCTAACCAGCAGAGTTGGGGGGAATCAGGTTGGATTGAGACTCTAACCAGCAGAGTTGGGGGGAATCAGGTTGGATTGAGACTCTAACCAGCAGAGTTGGGGGGAATCAGGTTGGATTGAGACTCTAACCAGCAGAGATGGGGGGAATCAGGGTGGATTGATCCTAGTAGGATTTTAATTGTGCAACGCTGATGGTGGCAGAGTATGAGGAGGAGGAATTGTAGAGGGTGAGCACACACATACAACTTCATGTCGGGGTGCTTGACACCAGTGGACATGAAAATGATGGGTCTATCCAGTAGCTGTTCATTTTTTATGAGCGTCAGCACTATCAGCTGACAGACGGCTGCGCTTATCCATAATTATGCCACCGGCAGCGCTGAAGACCCTTTCCGAAAGCACGCTGGCAGCAGGGCAGGAAAGGACCTCCAATGCGTACAGCGCAAGTTCCAGCCACAAATCCAACTTGGAGACCCAATAAGTATAGGCCGCAGAGGGATCAGAGAGGACAGGGCTGGTGTCGGCCAGGTAATCCCGCAACATGCGCCTATACTTATCCCTCCTGGTGACACTAGGCCCCTCAGTGGTGGTACTTTGGCCACGGGGTGCCAATAACATGTCCCAGACCTTGGAGAGTGTGCCCCTGCCAGGTGTGGACCGGATGACAGTTTGTCACCTGTTGGAGGAACTCTCCTGTGTGCTGCCAATGACAGATGATGGAAACTTCTCCATCATATTCTGCACCAGTTGCTTGTGGCAATCACTCATTTGACTGGCCCTCCCCTCTACCGGAATAAAATTACAAACATAATTTTTCTTCTGGGGGTCGAGGATTGCAAAAATCCAGTAGTCGTTGCTCTCCAAGATTTTGGCAATGCCTTTGTCAGTTGCAAAGCACTCCAACATGTATTCAGCCATGTGTGCCAGAGTGTTACTTGGCATAACTTTGCTGCCCCCACCGGAATGGTCACTCTCCATTTCCTCCTCTTCCTCCTCCTCCTCCATTTCGCCCCAACCACGCTGCAGCAATGGGACGCAATGAACTTCCCCTCATCCTCCTCCTCCTCCCTCAATATACACTGTGAAGCGGACAGGAGTGTGCCCTGACTATCCTGCTGGGATGTTTCTGCTCCTATGCCCGACTCCTCAGTGTCCAATGCGTTATCCCTGATGGCGCATCACACACAGGAGCGGGATTGTGACACTCACAATTGCGTCATCACAGCTGACACTCATGGTTGACTACTCAAAGACACGACACTCACAATTGCATCATCACAGCTGACCCTCATGGTTGACTACTCAAAGACACGCAAGATCTCGCACAAGTCTGCCATCCATATCCACTCATGGTGCAGAAACTGCGGGAGCTGACTCTGAGGAACCCTTGGGTTTTGGAGATGGTACTCCATCAAGGGTCTCTGCTGCTCACACACTCTACTCAACATGTGGTACGTCAAGTTCCAGCGTGTGGGGACGTCGCACATCAGCCGGTGTTTTGGCAGATGGAGGCGTTGCTGGAGGCTTCGGAGACTAGCAGTGGCTACTGTGGACTTGCGAAAGTGGGTGCACAAGCGCCGCACTTTCACCAGTAGCTCGGCTACATTGGGGTATGTTTTCAAAAACCGTTGCACCAATAAATTGAACATGCAGGCCAGGCATGGAACATGGCAAGCTCCAGAGCCGCTACCAGGTTGCGGCCGTTATCACACATTACCATGCCTGGGCCCAGGTGCAACGGCAAAAAACATGTTGCTGTCTCATCAAGGAGGGCATCTGTAACACTCAGGAGGGCCAGGGCTGGTAATATATCTGATGTGGCCGGCTTTCAGGGGTCCCTGGGTCCCAAATGGGCACAAAATCTCCTTTTTGATGTCCCCGACTACCCACCCCCATGTGATATCTGACAATGACAACAGACAACCAGGTCTCGGGGGTAGCCGTTGCTCTTTTACTAGCAGGACAAGGTAATACAAATGTACATATGGAGTAATTCTTCACATACAATACAGCGATCTTTGTAGGTAGTGTCCAATTAAGCAGGTGATGGAGCTTGGAGCAGGAATGCTTTGGATAGTTTAATTAGTAGTTGCTTGGGTAGTTAAACTTGTATATACTTGTAACGATGGCCTGTATCCAGGGGGTTAGTCCACAACAAACTGGATACACGTATGTAGGAGAGGAAATCGAGTTGGCAGCGGGAAACCCTCAAATTCTGCCAAACTAGCTATGGGCTTCTTAAATATAGATTTGTCCCAAAGACTTACTTGAATAGAGAGATATGTGTAGAAGTCCCAGATGTATGGATATGCAGGTCCGTAAACTTTAGTGCTTGTAGGCTTGGAGCTTCAGAGGAAAACACTCTCTGAGGAGAATCTTGAGTACAGAGGAAAAGACATCTCTGTTTGGAGTGCCCTGAGACTTGGCTGCCATTTTCAGCTCCACATGTCTTCTCTCCCCACAAAGGACAAAGACAAAAGGTTCCCAACCCCCATAGAGGGGGCTGTAACTCCTTCTCCTCCAGGCCAGTCAAGGGAGCTTGATGGGTCCTGAAGGTCACCTGATCATACTGGACACTCCTTCACACTGGCAACTCAAATTACAATGGCAAAGTATAGGCAGGTGTAGTTCACAAAAACATCCACAAGATGGCGGATTAATAGACCCCCCTGTGTGCTGGCTCGGGTAAAATAGAAACACTGGTAAATATATAGAAGGAATGAAGGGAGAGGAATCTCTTTACCTTATATGCAAATGTCCATACCATCTCGGTCTGCAAGGACTATTAAAGGGAATTGAACAAGCAGTACCGGTGTAACAGGCCAGAGTAACCCTGTCCCAGATTAACCCCAGGTATTATTTGGCCTAGGCCAGAATATACCCCGGGGTATAAACTGGCCTAGGTCAAACAATACCCCGGGGTGTAAAATAGCCTAGGCCAAACTATACCCCTCCAGGCCAGATTATACCTATCTAACATGGATTCTGGGGTTAAAGTGGCCTAGGCCAATTTATACCTTTCAGATCATATTATACCCCAATGAAATCATTAGCATTGAGGGATTTGGGGTATCATTGACCTTAATTTCTACACCTGGTGTATACTGGAAAATTATACAAATAATTTCTACACCAGGTGTAGAAAATAAGGGAGGATATTGATTCCCCCCCCCCCATAGACTTGTTACCTTAACCAGAAAAACTTGAATCCTAATACTATAATACCTTAACCATAAAAACTTGAATGCTAATATTATAAGAAAAGTTATAACATCCGGAACGTAAACTTGTAAAGGTGGTTTTACATGGGGCGAATGTTTATGATTCACTTGATCAGTGCATGATGTGTCATGCACTGATCAGGTTCCCTGGAAGCCCCACGAAGATAGGAAACTGCATAAAATTCAAAAGCTGCAGCCAGAGAAGCGATAAATGGTGGCTGGCAGAGACATGGAGGCGGGATGGAGGAGGACCAGGACATGCTGGGCATTGAGTATGGACATTTTTGTCCAAGGTCCCTTCTGCATCCATAGTATACAACCCTACTAAACATAAGGCCAAGAGTGGTGCTAAGGTACTTCCTTCTTGAACTTGGTAGTAGGTTGCCCAGCATGTCCTGGTTCTCCTCCATCCCTCCTCCATGTCTCTGTCTTACTTTGCTTGAGTTTCTGTGTGGCAGAGTCACTGGGGCAATCATCATGGGAGTAGGGTGGTGGAGAAGTCTCTTCATCCTGGTAAATCTTAAGTTTGCTAGTGTGATAGGTGTTGCTTAGTATCTTGCCTGTCTTATTGTTCTTAAGTTTTACTCGTCCCTTGGTCAAGGATTCCACAACTAAATAGGGTCCAATCCAGCGTGGTTCCATATTTGATTCCATGCAATGAATACGGCGCTGATTTTTGATATAAACTATGGTACCAGCAGTGATTTCTTTGTTGCTGTTGTGTCGGCAATCAAAGGCACACTTCTGGTGTTCCTGGGCAGAGTGGATGTTGGTACTGACATCTGAGTGGAGCTTTTTAAGAATGGTTGTAAGTGTATTTAGCACATCAGGGGTGGCGTCATCTGAAATGGGCATGGGATCCGCAGTTTCATTTTTTGAGGGATTAAGGTCCATAGGAAACTTGGCCTTCCGTCCATACATGACCTCAAATGGAGTGAACTTGGTTGAAGCATGCACAGATGTGTGATAGGCAAACAGAACACCAGGGATGAGCTGATCCCAGTTGTTTCCTTGGTCATTCACAAGCTTACTAAGAGCTTCTTTGAGTGTTCGATTATCACGTTCCAGCTGGCCCTTTTTTTGTAGGTGGTATGCAGATGAAATTCTGTTATCTGTTTTAAAATGCTCCATCAGGTTGTCAATGATGGAGTTTACAAACTCTCGTCCCTAGTCACTAATCAGAGTCTCCATACAGCCAAGACAACAAATAACTGAGTATAACAAATTTGCTACTGATTTAGCACTCTTATCTGGAACAGCTGTTGCTTCAGTCCATTTGGAGAAATGATGAGTGGCAGCAACTATATACTTGTTTCCATTTGATGTTTCCTGAAGAGTACCGATCGTATCAATATCGACTAAGCTCCATACTTTTCCAGGCACTGGTATACTGTTGAGTGGTGGAGCTTCCTTGGTGATTTTGGGATTTATGACAAAACATTTTTTGAATATAGACAAGCATATTTGCCTGATATCCCGCTTTTCTTTCCTCCTTTCCACTGAATGTACTACCTTTAAAATTTGGTTAGGACAATCGGAAATATGATTCAATATTGTCCTCTCTTCTTTTTTCACTCACTACCCTACCATACTGCGGTGCTACCACTGTTACACCTTACCCTTGTTATACGGTTTTATATTTCTAAACTGTTGCTATAAATTTCTTGTTTGTATTCTTAAAAAATATTTTCAATAAAAACAAATTTGAAAAAAAAACAAACATTTTTTGACAGGCTTTGACATATTGGTGCACGTCATTCTTCATTCCCTTCCAGTAATAACGGTCAGAGGTTTTGGCTAAAGTTTTATCTCTGTCAAAATGGCCCCCAGATATTGGGTTGTCATGACAAGCCTTCAGGATATTTGGCAGTCTGCTTTTAGTGAGAACCTCCTTTTCCCCATGATAAACAATTCCTCCTTGTGCACGATATGGCTTTGCTGTTTGTCTGAACTGGGACTTGGCATTTACACGTTTCTCTGGAGGTAGATCATAGGTCCATTGAGGGCACCTTTGTTGTGCTGCAGTGTAGAATCTCAAAAGCTGGTCATACAGTTGGTCTTCCATGGTTGTCAAAATTGGAAAAAGTTTGGTGTCATAGAGAGCAGAGAGAAACATACATAGCAAGTAATAGTACATAAAATTAACTATGCACTGATGGGACAGCGCCATCTACTGTCGGTTCAGATCTGCACACTTTTCAACAAATTAGAGAGGGTGAGAAAAAGCAGTGAAGTGCTAACATTATGCCCTGGAGAAATATAGTCTGGCCTAGACTATTTTATACCCCCAGGTATAAAGTTTATTCTCGGGGTATACTGTGGCCTGGGTCAGTTTTTGAATTTCCTTTCTCCGCTTGGCATCTGATTAGTATATGACACTTCAAGATTTTTTCTGGTTGAAGTAAAAAAGAAGTCTGTGAGGGGAATGTATCATTGCCTTTATTTTCTGCGTGTGGGGTAAAATTGCGCAGTTACTATTTAGATGATAATTTGGTGCAATCTTAAGGCATTTTGGTTTGCACTCGGCTTGTTACTTGCAAGAATTTTTACTTGCTGTTTGCGACTTTTTAAAATTTTCTCCCGATAAGGCGGGAGGATATAGTCTGGCCTAAGCTATTTTACACCCCCGGTGTAGAGTGTATCACCAGGGGTATACTATGGCCTAGGCCAGACTATAACAAGGTTTCACAGTTTTGTACACATATTTGCGCAAACTGTGAATTTAAATTGGCCTAGGTTACATTATACTCCGGGGTATAAATTAGCCTAGGCTGATTTGATCACAGGTGGGTATAATATGACCTGAGAGGTATGAATTGACCTAAGCTCATTTATACTCCTGGATATAAATTGGCCTAGGCCAAAATGAACCCAGGGTTTATTCTAGCCTAGGTCAATTTAACCCTAGTTATTGTCTGGCCTGAGGGTATACTCTGGCCTGTTACAGTTTGGCCTAGGCTATTTTACACCCCGAGGTATAGTTTAGCCTATGCCAAAATATACCCGGGGTATAATCTAGCCTAGGCCAATTTAACCCCGGGGGGTATAATCTGGCCGGCAGGGGTATACTTTGGCCTAGGCTATTTTATACCCCGGGGTATAATTTGGCCTAGGCCAAAGTATACCTGGGGTATAATCTAGCCTAGGCCACTTTAACCCCGGGTATAGTCTGGCCTGAAGGTATACTCTGGCCTGTTACACCGGGACATTACACATCCCTCACCTCTGAGACAGTGTGCTGCCTGTCCCCCAAGTTTATGAGCTTCAGCACGGTCTGCTGACGTCTCCCCACAGATGCCCTGGCGTTTCTCCACATCCATGTGAGTCAAATATTGCTATATATGTCATGTATTTTTTGAAAAAAATTTTTTGTATATGTTTAAAAAAAAATCTATGAAGAATAAAGTGAAGTCGATTTTTATGCCATTTGAGTTTGTTGGTTTTCCTTGGAAGAAATTCCTTTTAACCCTTGATCGAATTGCTCCGGGCCGTGGAGTTTAACCCCTTAGCGAACTTTGACGTACTATTACCTCATGGGCGCTAGGTACTTAGCGCACCATGAGGTAATAGTACGTCATGGTGATTCCACCCGCTCACTAGCTGAGCGGGCGGAATCGGAAGCGGGTGAGAGCTGTTATTGACATGATCACGGCAAACAAGCGGTTCCGCGATCTTTCCGGCACCCTCCGCGGTGAGATCGGGGGGTGCCGGTATCTGTACTATGTAGCCTTGGGTCTGGTTAGTGACCCCAGGCAGCCCTGAGCCCCCACTTACCTTTTTATCCTGGCCGGGATCTTCTGCAGTGAGTCTGTGCCGTCCGCACAGCTCACTTCCTGTTTATAGAGTTAGAGACGTGCAGGCTGTTACTGCATGCTGTGTCTCACTCTATAATAGAGGATTAGTGATGAAATCATCACTAATCCAAGTGTCCCATAGGGACACAAGAAAAAGTTAAAAAAAAAAAGTGTAAAAAAAAAATAAAGTGTTTGAAAACAATTAATAAAGTTATAAAGCCCCAAAAATCCCTTTTTTCTATAGAAAATGAACTATATATATATATATATATATATATATATATATATATATATATATATATATATATAAAAAAAAATAATTAATAAAAAACAATGCATATTTGGTATTGTCGCGTCCTTAACAACCTGTACAACAAAACTGAAACAATATTTAATGTATACAGTGAACATCGGGAAAAAAAAAAAAAAAAAAAAAAAAAACGGAAAAAACCCGCCGGAAGTAGTGATTTTTCACCATCTCACCTTACAAAATGTGCTATAAAAAGTGATCAAAAAGTCATATGTACTCCAAAATAGTATGAATAAAAAGCGCACATTGTCCCGGAAAAAATAAGCCCTCAACCAACACTGGCAACTGAAAAATAAAAATGTTACACCTCTAAGAAGATGGCGATGCAAAAATCATTGACTTATGTCCCCAAATGTGTTTTTATTCTGCAGAATTAGTATCGCATAAAAAAATAATATAAATGAGGTATTGCCGTAATCGTACCGACCAGCAGAATAAAGGTCACATGTTACTTATACTGTACGCTGCATGGCGAAAAAGGTAAAAGGTAAAACGCAATACCAGAATTGATTTATTTATTTTTTTTAATCCAGCAAAAAAGAGTTAATAAAATGTATTCAATAAGTTGTAGGCACCCAAGATGGTGTCATTACAAAATACACTTCATCCCGCAAACAACAAGCCGTTATATGGTCACGTCACCAGAAAAATAAAGAAAATATAGAATCTAGCAATGTGAGGACAAAAAAATCCCAAAATCGCCAAATTATTAGAACACGACTGGCTGCGACAGGAAGGGAATATATAAGCTGTGCGAGCGAATATCAGGGGACACCCCAGATTTACAGCTTATGAGGGAAAAGACACCAGAAGTGACCCCCAAAGTGACCCCCAGAGTGACTCCCCCAAACATAGGAGCTACTGGGGCATAGTAGGGAATTTGGTGTTCCCAATGTCTTCTGCACCGCTTATATATTCCCTCTTCGCCATCCGCTGTGCAGTCACGTCCAGGATACTAATACTCACTACACCCCCTGATAAATTCTTTGAGGGGTGAAGTTTTCAAAATGGGGTCACTCATTTGGGGAATCCAGTTTTCTGGTACCTTACAAGCTCTACAAACATGACATGGCAGCCAGATACCAAACATCTGAATCTGTACTCCAAAAGCCGCAGCGCGCTCCTTCCCTTCTGCGCCCTAACTGTAATTTATGCCACATGTATGACACGGGTGTACCCGGGATACCATACATAATGTCATATGTGGTATATACTGATATTAGGGCACATGTATGACACTGGTGTACCCAGGATAACATACGTAATGTCATATGTGGGTATAAACTGATATTACGGCACAGCCAGACACAAAAGTGAAGAAGGGTTATTTGGTTTTTGGAGCACAGACTTAGACGGTTTGGTTTTTGGATGCCATGACACTTTTGCAGAGACCCTAACATTGCCCCTACAGAATGGGGTCACTTCTTGGGGAATTCCAGTTTACTGGCACCTCCAGTGCTCTGCAAAACAACATGGCGCCCAGAAAGTCCCTCTAAATCTGTACCCCAAAAGCTAAAAAGCGCAGTGCTCCTTCCCTTCTGAGCCCTGCTGTGTGCCCAAGCAGCAGTTTATACCCACATAATTTTTTGCCCCTCAGGATGGCCCCATAATAGTTTTAGGAGTGCAGGTCTCTGACAACACAAAGTGGGTGCAATGTATTGGGCACCGAAATGGCATATTTCTTAAAAAAATTTAATTTTCTATTTTTGGGAAGCATTTTTAGTCTCAAAATCATAATACCCCTTGATACATTCCTTGACGGGTG
The DNA here is from genome assembly GCF_031893055.1 of Leptodactylus fuscus. Lineage (NCBI taxonomy): Eukaryota > Metazoa > Chordata > Amphibia > Anura > Leptodactylidae > Leptodactylus > Leptodactylus fuscus. The sequence goes on along the minus strand of NW_027440621.1, from coordinate 524,712 downwards.
TAGTTTCTAAAATGGGGTCACCTTTGAGGGGTTTCCATTGTATTGATTCTTTAGGGCAGCGGTTCTCAACCTGTGGGTCGCGACCCCGGCGGGGGTCGAATGACCAAAACACAGGGGTCGCCTAAAGCCATCGGAAAATACATATCTCTGGGGGCAGAGATGGGGGACATGAATCTGGGGGCAGAGATGGGGGACATGAATCTGGGGACAGAGATAGAGGGACATGAATCTGGGGACAGAGATAGAGGGACATGAATCTGGGGACAGAGATAGAGGGACATGAATCTGGGGACAGAGATGGAGGGACATGAAACTGGGGGGCAGAGATGGAGGGGGGACATGAATCTGGGGGCAGAGATGGAGGGGACATGAAATTGGGGGCAGAGATGGAGGGACATGAATCTTGGGGGCAGAGATGGAGGGACATGAATCTGGGGGCAGAGATGGGGGGGCATGAATCTGGGGGCAGAGATGGGGGGACATGAATCTGGGGCAGAGATGAGGGGACATGAATCTGGGGCAGAGATGGAGGGGACATGAATCTGGGGGCAGAGATGGAGGGGACATGAAACGGGGCAGATGAAGAGGTTATATGAAACTGAGGGAGAGATAGAGGGGGGACATATAATTTACGGGTGACTAGGAGGATTATACTGTGTGGGAGAACGTGAAAAATGAATGAGAATGGGCGGAGTCAACATAAAAGTGGGCGGAGCCAAATTTGTCGCGGCACGCTCTGCGCGCCGCACATTTTATCCCTCTTTCTGCTTTTCAAAAGTTGGGAGGTTTGGGTTGCAGGAAAATTAAGGCCCGTTCACACATGCACAGAGGGGGCAGATTATGGTGCGAAATCCACGTCATAATCCGCCCTCTCACAATGGAGGTCTATTTAGACCGCCAGGCTTGTTTTTTGCGTGAGCGGCATGCTGACGCTCACGGAAAAAAAAAGCGGACTGCCCTTTCTTCAGGTGGATTCCACAGCTCGGTGACCCGTGGCGTCAGCCTGGCGGTAGCAACCTCCCGAGTCGTCCCATTAATTTGTGCCGACTCCGGGGGGGAAGCCGCGACAGTCGTGGCAAGCGTGTTTTGACCCGAGAGTGACGCGGCTCCCCGCGTCACTCTCAGTGCCTAAATCCGCTATTAATCCGCTATACCGCCCCCTGTGTGAACTAGCCCTTACAGTTATGAAGTAGCCACCAAAATTATTTTTTAGTTTGGGGTCACCGCAACATGAGGAACTGTATTGCGGGGTCACGGCATTAGAAATTTTTCATTTTTACGTCCCAATGGTAATAAAATCTGTGAAACAGCTGTGAGGTCAAAATGCTCACTCTACCCCTAGATAAATTCTCTAAGGGGTGTAGTTTCCAAAATGGGGTCACTTTTAAGGGGTTTCCACTGTATTGGAACTCTAAGGGCTCTGCAATTGCGATATGGCCCCTGAAAAATATCCCAGCAAAATCTGCCCTTCAAAAGCCAAATGGCGCTCTTTCCATTCTGAGCCCCGTCATGTTCCCATACAGCAGATTATGGCCACATATGGGGTATTTCCGTGTAGAGGAGAAATTTTTTAACAAACTGTAGGGGGCTTTTTCTACTTTAACCCCTTGTGAAAATGAAAACTTTGGGGATAAAGTGACATTTTAGTCATTTTTCATTTATACATTCCAATGTTTGTAAAATCTGTGAAACAGCCTTAGGGTCAAAATGCTCACTATACCCCTTGATGAATTCTGCGAGGGGTGTATTTTATAAAATGGGGTCACTTTTGGGGGGGGTTTCATTGTTTTGGTACGCTAAGGGCTCTGCAAATGAGGCATGGTACATTAAAGCTATTCTAGCAAAATCGGCTGTTCAAAAGCCCAGTGTCGCTCCTTCCCTTTCGGGCACTGCCGTTTGCCCAAAACTCAGTTTACACCCACATGTGGGGTATTTCTGTGCACGGAACAAATTGCGTGATAAACTGTCAGATGCATTTGTACTTTAACCCTTTGTGAATGTGAAAATTTTAGGTCTAAATTAATGCATTAGTGAAAAAAAAGTTAAATGTCTAATTTTCACCGCCATATTATTTTTATTCTTATGAAAAGCTTAAAGGGTTAACAAACATCTCAAATGCTGTTTTTAATTATTTGAGGGGTGTAGTTTTGAAAATGGGGTGATTTGGGGGTGTTTCTATTATATAGGCCTTTACAATTCCTTTCAGAACTGAAGCGGTCTCTAAAAAATTAGTTTGGGGAATTTTCTTGTAAATCTGGAAAATCGCTGTTACACTTGTAAGCCTTGCAACGTCCAAAATGAATTAAAAGACAATCAAAAGATGATGCCGATATAAAGCAGAGATATGGGAGATAATATTTATTCATGTATTTGGGTCTTATGACTATCTGCCTGAAAAGCAGAGAATTTCACATTTTGAAAATTGCAATTTTTTCCAAATTTCCATCAAGTGACACATGTCAGATTTGAAAAAAGAGGCCTGGTCCTTAACGCACCTTTGGGCTGTGTCTCTAAGGGGTTAATCCGTGCAATCTACCCAAAGTGTGGGATATCATATGTATATGGACATAGCATTTTTGTCTTTACTACCGTATTTTTCGGACTATAAGACGCACTTTTTTCCCAAAAAATCTGGGGGGGGAAGGGTGCGTCTTATAGTCCGAATGTGGCCGCCCGGCATCCGCTGTAATAGAGACGCGGATGCCGGCGAGGGATAGACGCTGGCACAGGTGCCGGGGCCTGAGACATCGCTACGCTCCTCTGCCCTGCATGAAGCCAGCGGCGGCAGGGGCAATGCTATTCCGCTCCTCCGTCCCCCCTGCTGGCTTCATGCAGGGCAGAGGAGCACAGCGATGTCTCAGGCCCCGGCACCTGTGCCGGCGTCTATCCCTCGCCAGCATCCGCCTCTCTATTACAGCGGATGCCGGGTCTGTATTGGCGGCCCCTTATCCCCCAGGGCTGGTCCCCACCGGCCCCATACCTATAAAGTTGTAGGCCGGCTCCTGCACGGCGATATCGCAGGAGCCGACCTGTTCGGGTGACAGCTGGGAGCCTAATGAAGGCTCCCAGGCCTGTCACTGCTATATCAGTATTGTGGCTGGGTCTATGACCAGCCGTAATAGTAATATACAGAATGTCCCATAGACGGCAATACAGTTGTATTGCCGTCTATGGGACTTGCAATCAAGTGACTGCAGGTTCAAGCCCCTGAGGGGGAATAAAATAGTAAAAAAAAAAAAAAAAAAAGCTTTAAAAATATATAATAAACAAATGAAATAACTAAAAGTTCTAAATCACCTCTTTTCCCTAGAATATATATAAAAGTAGAAAATTATATGTCAAACACATACACATTAGGTATCCCTGTGTCCGAAAGTGCCCGGTCTACTAATAGTTTTCCTGTACGGTGAATGTCAAAATCACAAGTGCTAAACCGCCAGGTTTTTTTTTCAATACAAGGTGATCTAAGCAATAGACATTCCCCAAAATGGTATAACTAAAAAGTGCATCTGGCCCCGCAAAAAAAAAACACTCTATGCGTCCCCGTACAGCGGCAGGGTCACCTGTCAATGTGGCCTTGCAGCTGTTGCAAAACTACAACTCCCATATATTAAATATTTTACAATTTTTTGCTTTCAAATTTTTTTTCCCCTATTTTCCTCCTCTAAAACCTAGGTGCGTCTTATAGTCCAGTGCGTCTTATAGTTCGAAAAATACGGTATGCATATATTTTTCTGTGCTAATCTTTGAAATAGTGGGCTGTGTTTCCCTTTTCCCCTACCCTACATGTGTTTGTTTGACATCTCCCCACGCCAGTGTTGCAGCATTTCCAGCTTGTAGCTGGTGTCAATGTGATGGCGGAGGAGGTGGAGGAGGTGGAGGAGGAGGAGGAGGAGGGTGGGGGTTCAAAGCCCCTGCCAGGAATGTTGGGCGGGGAATTGAGGTAGACCGCCCAAAATTGTGACCCACTCCCAGCCTCAACTACATTCACCCAGCGTGCAGTCAGTGAAATGTGGCATCCCTATCCGCATGCACTTGTCCACGCATCGGTGGTCAAGTGGACCTTTGTGCAAATCGCGGAACTTAAGGCCCGCCGGATGTTGCGTGACACGTGCTGGTACAAGGTGGTGACAGCACACCTGGAGAAGTAGTGATGGCTAAGGATGGCATAGTGAGGTGCCACACTTGCCATCAGGTCACGGAAGGCCTGAGTTTTCACAAGCTGGAACGGCAACATCTCCTGGGCCAGCAGTTTGGAGATGTGCGCGTTTAAGGCTTGTGCATCGGGGTGGGTAGCGCGGTATTTTTGCCTGCGCTCAAAAGTCTGTGAGATGGTTGGTTGTTTTGAGGAGGTGCATGATGGTACAGGAGAAGGAGCTGAGGCAGGAAAAGGGGAGAATGAAGGAGAAGTCTCCAAAGTGGTGGAGGCAGATGTGGAGGTTTCCTGGCTGCTGGTCTGGGCTGCAGCGCCAGCACTAACAACGATTGTCCTGCGTTTGCTCTCTGCCACTCAGCCCAGTGCTTGCCTTCCAAATGACGGCACATGCTAGTAGTTGTAAGGTTGCTCTTTTCAGAGCCCCTACGCCGTTTTCAGTTGCAGAGTGTGCAAATGGCACTATATTTGTCCGCAGAACATACATTTAAAAAATTCCACACCACCAAAGACCGTGGCCTCAATGGGGGAGTTTTTCTAGGCTGGCTAAAAGAGGTAACATGATGGGCCCTGCTGCCTGTGCCCTGGCTTCGGTAAAGCAGCTATCCTCTGTCACTGGACATGCCTCTACCTGTAGCCACCCTCTTTGGTGCTACACTTCCCTCCACATCTCCACTGCTCTCCCTGCTTGACATCCGCCCTGTCCAGGTTGGGCCAGTGTCCTCGTCGTCCACCTCCTCCTCATCCAATTCATCTGATGGCTCCTCCTCTTGCACACCGACGATGGCAGCAGGCTGCCCTGATGGCAACTGTGTGTCATCATCGTCGGTCACTGAGGGCTGATTGCTGGTCAACAACAGGAGATAACGGATGCTCCAGTGTTTGTGCATCAGGACACAGCAACTCCTCTGTTACCTCTGGTGATTCAGGACGTGGTGAGACAGAGAGAGGGACAGTGAATGGAGCCAAAAACAGCTCCTAGGAGGTGGGAAAGGTGGGATTAGGTTGCTGGGAAGATTGGGCATGTTGTGAGGAAGGAGGACTAGACTGTTGGGTAGGAAGAAGAGTTGAGGTAGAGGCTGACTGGCTGGTGGAGAATGTGCTGGAAGCATTGTCTGCCAGCCAATGTAACACCTCTTCCTGGTGCTCGGGCCTAGTTAGGTTTTACCCTGCACCCTACTTAATGTGGCCATCAAGCTGGGGACTGTGGAGAAGCGCAATGCTTTAGCTGTAGGCACAGTAGACGCTGTTGGTTGAGCGCAACCTTGCTCCACATCTGCATTTCCACGCCCACGTCCTCGTTTCCTTGCGCTAGCCTTGCGCATTTTGGATGTATACTAATTCCCTTTTTTATGGTCTATACACCCCTAATAAAAGCTGTTTGACAGGTGTATCAGCAACAAGTAACTGCTAGGGATGCCTGCAACTTGGTGTATGGACACCCCCCCAAAAAAAAGATGTTTGACAGTATATAGCAAGAAGTCAATGCTTTGTGTTCCTGCTAATTTGTGGCTGGGGGAAAGCCAAAATAAAATCTGTTGACAGGTGTATCAGCAACAAATAACTGCTAGGGATGCCTGCAATTTGGTGTACGGTGGAGCCTTGAAACATGGCATCAATCCACAGCAATTACAAGTTCATATAGCTGGAAAAAGCCTAGATGGGGGGGCTGAAACATAGCATCAATCCGCAGCAGTGACTAGTTCATATAGAGCTGGAAAAAGCCTTGAATTTTGGGGGGCCTGAAACATAGCAGCAATCCACAGCAGTGACTAGTTCATATAGAGCTGGAAAAAGCCTAGATGGGGGGGCTGAAACATAGCATCAATCCGCAGCAGTGACTAGTTCATATAGAGCTGGAAAAAGCCTAGATGGGGGGGCTGAAACATAGCATCAATCCGCAGCAGTGACTAGTTCATATAGAGCTGGAAAAAGCCTTGAATGTTGGGGGGGCCTGAAACATAGCATCAATCCACAGCAGTGACTAGTTCATATAGAGCTGGAAAAAGCCTTGAATTTTGGGGGGCCTGAAACATAGCATCAATCCACAGCAGTGACTAGTTCATAAAAGAGCTGGAAAAACCCTTGAATGTTGGGGGGGCCTGAAACATAGCAGCAATCCACAGCAATTAAAGGATCATATAGCTGGAGAAAAACTACAATTGTGTTTTTTTTTTTGTTTTTTTTTTTTTTTTGGGGGGGGGGCTGAAACATAGCATCAATCCACAGCAGTGACTAGTTGTTAGGATTGGGTCCCGCAGGGTCCACTCTCAGCGCACAGCGCCACCTGTGGGTCAATGTAGCCCTCAGCCTCATGTAGTGAGGTGTCTGGAATGTAAGTCCAGATTTCGGCCCACTGAGCATGCTCAGACCTATTGGAGTCGCTCACAGACTAAGTGCCACTTCTTGCCTACTGAGCAGTGAGGTCATGGCCACTGCCCTGTTGGGCGGGGACTCCCCTTTAAAAGGTGTGAGCCGACACCCGCCCGATGCTCACACTTTGAATCAAATTACTGAAGGTTGTGCATAACAGTAGTACAGGGAAAGGCTCCAGTTTCCAGGCAGGTGTTCAGTCTAGGCCTGTAGTTAGTACCCAGTAAGCCCTGAACTGACAGCTCTATACCAGGGTTAGGAGCAGTAGACTCTGTTCCAGCCCATAGAGTTGCAGCAGGCTTGGGATCTCAGTTAGCCACTTTACTGTCCAAACTTCCTTCACTCTCCTGGCTGTTGCAGGAGAATGTTCAGTTGCTGACCTGGGGTGAGTTAACCCTTGGCAGCCTTGTTTGCTGTTTCAGCTGTACTGAGCACCTGTCCAGTGAAATTAACTGGCAGGGCTTTCCTGCAGCCTGTACTCATTTAGTACTGTGTCTCGTGTCTGCTAGTGGAGTTAAATAGTAGGGCACTGTTCAGACTTACAGCCGCCCTCCATTGGGCCTGTGGACCTCGCTGCAGTGCCTTGCAGACTAGGTTCTGTTGTTTAAAAATATTATTTTTAATAAAATAAACAGAACCGTAACACTAGTTCATATAGAGCTGGAAAAAGCCTTGAATGTTGGGGGGCCTGAAACAGCATCAATCCACAGCAATTACAAATTCCTATAGCTGGAAAAAGCATAGAATTTTTTGGGTGGGGCCTGAAACATAGCATCAATCCACAGCAGTGACTAGTTCATATAGAGCTGGAAAAAGCCTTGAATTTTGGGGGGCCTGAAACATAGCATCAATCCACAGCAGTGACTAGTTCATAAAAGAGCTGGAAAAAGCCTAGAATTTTTTGGGTGGGGCCTGAAACATAGCATCAATCCACAGCAGTGACTAGTTCATATAAAGCTGGAAAAAGCCTAGAATTTTTTGGGTGGGGCCTGAAACATAGCATCAATCCACAGCACTGACTAGTTCATATAAAGCTGGAAAAAGCCTAGAATTTTTTGGGTGGGGCCTGAAACATAGCATCAATCCACAGCACTGACTAGTTCATATAGAGCTGGAAAAAGCCTAGAATTTTTTGGGTGGGGCCTGAAACATAGCATCAATCCACAGCAATTACAAATTCCTATAGCTGGAAAAAGCCTAGAATTTTTTGGGTGGGGCCTGAAACATAGCATCAATCCACAGCACTGACTAGTTCATATAGAGCTGGAAAAAGCCTAGAATTTTTTGGGTGGGGCCTGAAACATAGCATCAATCCACAGCAATTACAAATTCCTATAGCTGGAAAAAGCCTAGAATTTTTTGGGTGGGGCCTGAAACATAGCATCAATCCACAGCACTGACTAGTTCATATAGAGCTGGAAAAAGCCTAGAATTTTTTGGGTGGGGCCTGAAACATAGCATCAATCCACAGCAATTACAAATTCCTATAGCTGGAAAAAGCCTAGAATTTTTTGGGTGGGGCCTGAAACATAGCATCAATCCACAGCACTGACTAGTTCATATAGAGCTGGAAAAAGCCTAGAATTTTTTGGGTGGGGCCTGAAACATAGCATCAATCCACAGCACTGACTAGTTCATATAGAGCTGGAAAAAGCCTAGAATTTTTTGGGTGGGGCCTGAAACATAGCATCAATCCACAGCACTGACTAGTTCATATAGAGCTGGAAAAAGCCTAGAATTTTTTGGGTGGGGCCTGAAACATAGCATCAATCCACAGCAGTGACTAGTTCATACAGCTGGAAAAAGCCTTGAATTTTGGGGAACCCTGAAACATAGCATCAATCCACAGCAGTGACTAGTTCATATAGCTGGAAAAAGCCTAAATTTTGGGGGGCCTGAAACATAGCATCAATCCACAGCAGTGACTAGTTCATAAAAGAGCTGGAAAAAGCCTAGAATTTTTTGGGTGGGGCCTGAAACATAGCATCAATCCACAGCACTGACTAGTTCATATAGAGCTGGAAAAAGCCTAGAATTTTTGACGGGGCCTGAAACATAGCATCAATCCACAGCATTCATTAGTTCAGTTAGAGCTGGAAAAAGCCTTGAATGTTGGGGGGCCTGAAACATAGCATCAATTGTATTTATATTCTTCCTTGGGGTATGCAGGATGCTGCATGCCAAGATATTTAATAGTGCTGAGTTTCCACGTGAAGGTAGAAGTTCGGGCTAATCTGTCTGCTTCAGTTTTGGGGATCGAGACGTTCAGTATTTCTGACTTAGATATGTTAATTTTATAGTTGGACATTTGGCCCTATGTATGTAATGAGTCAATTAATTCTGGGAGGCCCATTTCAGGATTAGATACACAAAATAAGATGTTGTCTGCAAATGCGACTGCTTGCAAGGAGGCTTTGCCTAGTCTGAATCCTTTGATTTTATCATTCTGCCTCACTGCTTGTAGTAAAGTTTCTAAAGTGAGAACAAAGAAGGAAGGTGATAGGGGGCAGCCTTGGTGGGTGCCATTGGATATACTGAAGTAATCTGACAGAGTTCCGTTAATTCTCAGTCTAGCATGCGGCTGGTCATAAAGTGTAAAGATTGCTTTGGTAAACTGTTCTGGAAAACCAAAAGCCGAGAGCGTAGCTTTCATGAACTGCCAACTCCCTCTGTCAAATGCCTTTTCAGCATCAACACTTAACAAAAGTAATGGAATTCTATTTTTTTTTTTTTTTTTTTTTTAAGCAATCGACATAGCGTGAAGCAATCTTACCGTATTATCCTTTCCTTCTCTATTTTTCACAAATCCAGATTGTTCATCACACAAAATGTCAGGAAGAAGACCTCTCATTCTCGTAGCAAGAAGATTGCCCAGATTTTAAGATCCAGGTTTAGCAAAGAAATTGGTCTATAACTGGCACATTCATTTGGGTCTTTCCCTTCTTTTGCGAGAAGAACAATGTGGGCCTCTTGTGTCTGTCTTTTCACCTGATGTCCCTGCATGAGAGAGTTACAAAATTTTGACAAGTTGTGGAATGAGTTGTGTGGATAATTTTTTATAATAGAAGAGTGGTAGTCCATCCGGACCAGGAGTCTTCCCTACGGGTAATGAGTTAAGTACCTGTAGTAGCTCAGCCTCAGTTACCGGCAAAAGATGGGCTTCCTGATCTGTGGGTGAGATTTTCGGCAAAGAAATGGAGTTTAAGAAATCAGCAATTGCCTCCCCCTTTCTAATGATTGCAGACTCATCCTGGGTTGGTTCCAGGTTATAAAGTGCGGTATAAAAAGCGTGAAAAGCATCAGAAATAACCTGTCCCTCTCCAGAGTGCCGCTAGAGTTTTTTAATCGCTGCTATGTGAGATTTAGACTTTTTCTTTTTTGATCATGGCCGACATGACCCGACCCCCTTTATCACTGTGCACGTAAAAACGCATCTTGGAGTATAGTAGGCTTTTATTGCTACGTTGTTTAGTAGTTGCTTCAGTTTCTCTCGTAATTTAAGTAAATGAGCTTGAACGCTTCTCAGGGTCTGTTGCTTGTGCACCCTTTCCAGGGAGGAGATTTGGGCTAGTATCAAATCTATTTCTTTGTTTTCTTTTTTAAGAGCAGAGGCTTTTGCAATAAATGCCTGTAATAAAGCATTTGTGGGCTTCCCATAACAATGGGGGGAGGTATCAGGGTTATCGTTTAAGTCGAAGAAGGATGATAGAGTCAGCAACATGTTTAGTGGTGATCGGATCAAGCAAGGACTCGTTGAGTTGCCATGTCCACGGTCTTGCTGGTAATTCTTTTATTAAAAAGACTGTAGGGACGGGTGCATGATCTGAAACACTTAGTCAAATCCTCTATAGGATGTATATCTGTGAGATCATAGGAGTGGACCAGAACACACAGTCCAATCTCTGATGGGAGTTATGGGGGGGAGAAGGAGTAATCCCTCATTGTGGGGTTACTAATTCTCCATGAATCTGACAAGTGCAGATCCTGTAGAGCAGTGTAGGTGACTCAAGGACCTCTGTGAGAGAGCCAATTTCCCTATAGATGTGTCCAACAAAGGATCTAGTACTAAATTTAGATCCCCTCCTAAAATGACATCTCCTTCTGAAAAGGATGATAAAGCCTGCAGGGTGTCTACTAGCCATGTGACCTGGTACTTGTTTGGCGTGTAAACTGTTGCTAGGGTAATCTTTTTAGTTGCGATGAAGCCTTTCAAGAATAAGAACCTGTCATCAGGGTCTGAGTGCTGGCTATTTAAAGTAAATGGACAAGAATTTATCGCTATTGCCACTCCTTTAGAGTTTGGAGGAGAGGCTATTGGAGTAGAACCATTGTGAGTAGTAGGATTTAGGGGGTCTAGGTGTTTTCTCCTGAGTATAGTGTTTCCTGTAACATCAGTATATCTGAAGCTAACCTTTTACACAAATTCATAACCCAGTGCCTTTTTTGAGGGGTGTAATCCCTTCACGTAAAAGGATGTAACAGAAAGATGCATTGTAGACTTGGTCAAAGTGTGTGCTTGTGACAGTGTGGTGGACTAACACCAGTATATAGCGCTTGTGCGCCCACTTTCGCAAGTCCACAGTAGCCGCTGCTAGCCTCCGAGGCCTCCAACAATGCCTCCATCTATGTCCCCACACACTGGAACTCGACATACCCAGCGCCGCATCTCCCATGAGGCGACCTGAAGCGAGCGCTTCAGGCGGCGCTATGCCAGGGCCTCAGGGAGGGCGGCATTCTTGCTAAAGTAAGCCAGTCCAGGACAAGCTGTCCTGGACTGGCTTAGCACGGAGCGGTGGTTTGGGGAGGCCACTGGAGCAGCGCTGCTCCAGCAGCCTCCCCGCACACTCACAGTCTCTGGGCCTGCGCTCTGCCGGCGAACTGTGCTAAGCCCCGCCCCCTCCACTAAGCCCCGCCCCATCCGCTAAGCCACACCCTGCTCCGCCCCCTCCCTCGGCAGGGGGGGGGCGGCTTTCTGTACTTCGCCTCAGGCGGCGAAAGGGGCAGGTTCACCCCTGGACATACCACCTGTTGAGTAGTGTGTGAGCAGCAGAGATCCTTGGAGTACCATCTCCATAACCTAAGGGTTCATCAGTCAGCTCCTGCAGTTTCTGCACCATAAGTGGCCATGGATGGCAGACTTATGTGAGATCTTGCGTGTCTGTGAGGAGTCAACCATGAGGGTCAGATGTGATGACGCAATTGTGAGTGTCACAATCCCCCACCTGTGTGTGATGCGAGAATCCCTCATCGCCATCAGGGATAACGCATTGGACGCTGAGGAGTCGGGCATAGGTGCTGAAACATCCCAGCAGGATATTCATGGCACACTCCTGTCCGATTCACAGCGTACATTAAGGGAGCAGGAGGAGGATGTTAGGGGCAATCAGCCCTGGATATGTTGCCGTAGTCCTTATTAATCAATATATGTGTATTGGTGACGTCACATCAATTGCTCGGAGAACACAGTCAGACACACAAGTATCGTGATCAAGATGTTCCAAAGTTTATTACATATTACTTAGCTTTTATAGAGAAATAATCGTTGTATGCTAATTTAGGCATAACAAACTACATCACATAGAAATATGAATTATCATTGGTCAAAGTACAAAATGGGCGTTTACAAACTATGAATATGTATATAGACAATACATGAGTTAACACATGGTTGTCTGTGTCATCCATTTTAGTGTCTAATTATGTTAGCACAGCCTGATGAAATGGATGCCATGACCTTCCAGGTTTCATGCTAATGGATGACAGAAAAAACGAGATTAGAACTGACTTCATATCTTGTGAACTTTCTGCGTCTTGTTATGGCCATCACGTATTGTGATGTACAAATATGGTAACTTAAGTCCGCCAGCATGTAGTATGGAAGGGTAGTGAATAACTGGTTTTAACTCAATATATTCTAATGTGCACATAGATACAAAGATCAGCACATCTAGTCAAAATATAAGCCTCAGGGTTACTGGGGAAGCATCTTATCTGTTACTTCTGGCTATATGCTCAGGGTTAGTGGTTACAGTAGCTTATTTTTCTCTATTTTTCGAGTTAGTTTTAGGAACTAGAATTAACCCCTCACAAGGAGGAGGAGGATGAAGTGGCAGATCTCATTGTCACACAGGAGGCTAACGGGGCAGTTCATTGCGTCCCATTGCTGCAGCGCGGTTGGGGCGAAATGGAGGAGGAGGAGGAGGAAATGGAGAGTGACCATTCCGGTGGGGGCAGCCAAGTGACGCCAAGTAACACTCTGGCACACATGGCTGAATACATGTTGGAGTGCTTTGCAACTGACAAACACATTGCCAAAATCCTGGAGAGCAACGACTACTGGATTTTTGCAATCCTCGACCCCCGGTATAAAAATTTTGTTTGTAATTTTGTTCTGGTAGAGGAGCGGGCCAGTCGCATGAGTGATTGCCACAAGCAACTGATGGATGAATGATGGATATGTTTCACACACAGGAGAGTTCCTCCAACAGGCGACAAACTGTCATCCGGTCCACACCCGGCAGGGGCACACTCTCCAAGGTCTGGGTCACGTTAATGGCACCCACTTGCCAAAGTACCGCCACTGCGGGGCCTAGTGTCACCAGGAGGGATAAGTGTTAAATATCTTGTATTTGCCGGTGAGACTTGTATCCACTGTTAAATATCCGTACCTAGCCTTGAAATTGTGGGATAGACTTGTGTCACGTGTTGAAGGCCTTATCCACGATAGGAAGAAGTCAGCTTGTTATAAAACAGTGTAGAGGTTTATTAATATCTTGAAGGAAAACACAGGAACAGGGAAAATGTCCAAATAACACAAATATCAGTCAATTGTCAATAGCTTACATCTTCAGAGAAGTTAAATCATCTGGATATCTTGTAGTTACAGCTTGGTTCATGCTTGTCATCTGGTTGGTGGACTTGGGATATTCACGACATCTTGTCCAGGATGACAGAGAGGGATGGCAGACAGACCTGCCATAGATTCCCCATGGATCCCCCTCATGGATGACGACCACGACGTGTGTGTCTGTCACTCATTTATATTCATGAGAGTGGGTGTTACCTTCCATGTTACAGCTATGTAGGGAGATTTCTAAAATGGTGTACTCTAACCGCACCCATGTACCCAAAATACAACAGATATGATGTCAGTAGAGTGTTAACCCCATGTCTGCTAGAGAATATTGTAAATATATAATATTTAACATTTCCCCCTTTTGAGAGTGAAATATCTGTTTGAACTCTCAAGATATACCATACGACAATATTCATACAATTAGATTATATCTTCTTTCTTCTTTGCTGGAACTTAATTTTCATTGATTGTCCATGTAACAATAATTTCATCAATTTGCAATACATTTTGACATTAATAAATGTTATGTTATGTTATGGTAAACTGTGATCAAAGATGAAAACAATTTGATCCACTATCTAACCTACACCTGATGAAGGCTCTTCTTTCATCGTCTGGTCTTCTGGTCATCTCTTTTTCCGTCATAATAGAAGGCTTATTACCACAAATGTAGTTCTTGACTTAAAGTCCTTTAGATTTCCTCCGTGTTGTGCAGATATTATAACATTGTCCATTAAAGTTCATATTGAGAAGATATTGATATAACAACAAAGTCCATATGTTTCACTTCACCAAGACATAGACTGTAGAGGAGTTTCCTTTGGTAATTACCTTGACCACCTGTCACTGTAGAACAACAATGTGACACTTCTGGAGCAATACTGCAAAAGCAAGGCAAGTGTGAATTCTGACATCATCCCTGCTGCTTGTCAGTAAGGTTCAGTCCTGGAATCTCAGTCTCTTGGATACACAATATCTGTATTCGGGTTTTATCATTCACAACCCTTTTGCTCACCAAACAACTTGAAGTCTTGAAATAGAGAGGATTCCACCAAACATTGATGAGGACGTCTTTATATCTGTCCAATCATCAGCTGATCAAAGGTTCCAACCTCCAGTAATAATTTTTAAACACAGTCCTTGGCATAAGCTTAAGCATATAGCATCATACCTTCAGATTTTGTCTTTTCCCGCACATCTTCTTCTTGTAACTGTTAAAGTCTTTTTATTAACATTTGATATCAAACTTTATCATAATCTTGGACTTGATTGAAGATAAGTTTTCTTTCCCTAATAACTAAGCCAAATTAGGCAATTGACTAAACTATAATATCACAGTGTACCATACCACTCATTTATATATCATACTTCTCTTTATATTGTATCAATATTTATATTTGACTTATAAAATATTGATATTCAATACATTTATCAAACTATCTGATAATAGTACTTTGGATACAATAATCTATATAAACATCATATATCAACATATATATATATCTTTATATCTATATGTATGAATATGTATGTGTACTTTACTTGTGATGACAAATTGCAACATGACTTTGAAATATAATGTGATCTCATTAATTACCATTCTATAGACAATCACTATATTTATTCTTTAGTTAGAACTTTTCACCAATTATACTAAACATATATTCCTATATGAATGTGTTATCATACTTATCATACATTTTCTAAAGTTTAGTCACTTTATTTACCTTTTTTAATAAGAAATAATTTTATTTTGAACATTACTTTATTAAATATCATTGTGTTCTTTATCTGAGACACAATATTAACCCTTTATTCATAAAAACTTATGTGACTAAAGTTTCCTCTTAACACCTTGTCTCTTCACAGACTCCTGTGACCTTTTTCACCTTTCAGATACCTCCAATACCAAGAATAGAGACAAGACTTAACACACTTGACTCTGCTAAGACACAAATGTAAAAATACATTATTTTTAAACTTAACTGTATATATTCTTGTGTACTGGCTGTATGTGAACACCATATATATGAAATAAGTATATAAATCATAAACATTTCAAAATATGTCACATCCTATAATCAGAAGTGTAAAGAATAAACCAGAGACTATCACTCTTGATATCCCATATACCTCTCCCTTCATGAAGATGATTAGCGTATCTCATTTGCATATAAGACATTTATGTTTTCCCGATGTTTGTAGATGTTGATGTGTGTAAGTGTATGCAAGTGTGTGCGTACATGTAAGAATACATAATCAATAATAATATAATAAAACAATACTGGCTATAGCTAACTAGATTTTCCCACCATAACTAATATATTTATTATCCCATGATCCAATTACCCCAATAAGCCTTTATTATTTGTCAGGTTTGAACAAATATATTGAAAAGCTATCTATATCTTAGTCAAAAGCTTCTTCTTTTGCTACAAAATATTCACAAACTAAAATAACCTTCACCCTAGTGCAGCTGTCACCTTTTCCTCAGCTCATGTGACTTAAACACTTGGTATAAACATATGAGGTTCCTTTCAATGGATTTCACATATATTTGCTAATTTCCCAATTTAATATAGAGGATCATATAAGATAAAAAATAGAAAAAAATAGAAAATAGTAGAAAAAGAAAATAGACAGTAGAAAGAAAATAGACGTCTCTTTGTTGGATATATTTTCCTTTTTTCCTTGTTGGATGCATCCTGATTTTCTTAGGCCTATTTGTGATGTCACAGATCTGTTGTATACACCAGTCGACTCGACACATAACACTTAACACTTATACTGACCAGCCCATCAGGGTCACAGGTCACAATGTGTTGCTGTCAATCAACTGACCACATGAACGAACACTTAATTCACAGTAAGAGCTCCATGCCTAGTTGCATGCCTTTAAACAAAATGGATTATAACTTGAAAATCCTAAAAACATGGACTTTACATGAAACTATTGAAAAACATGCTTGAGGTAAGTTAGAACTTCTATCACTTTATCATGCATTGTTATTAGTCACACCATGTTAATTTGTTTACTCATTAATCGTTAGACACTCCATGCATTCTTTTAGCTAGAAGGAAAGAATGATGAATGAACGGACATCACTGATTGAACTGATCCATTTTTCCATATATGACATTTCTGATCTGAAAAATAGATAAACTTTAGCAAAAACCAAATTAATACAATATTGATTTTAACCAATGGAAAGTTTAATAACTTTATGGATTCCTAATACTATTTGATCATATTAATATATTGTACATATATTCATATACATGTCATATATTCATATATTGTATATAACATGCTCCTCCTCTCTCTGCATCTAGAGAGTGGACTATGACGAAAATCTGTCACCACACATGAGACTCTCCTCCTGTGTGTATATATATATACTGTATATAATAATATGATCCATAGTATTATTCACAATAGCATAATTAGGATTATTTATAAACATCATCACATAATCATGTGGATTATACCTGATCATTGGACTTCTCCTCATATAAAAGGGATTTCTCTTTATATAGCCAAATAGTACGTAAGTAAAACTCAGTAGACAGTCATTCCTTCAGAGATACTTTTAAATTCGACCCCTGACCTCCTTTCAGATATATATTTTTAAGTTAAACCCATGAACTTCCTGTCAACACGTCCATCCATAATAGCCTCGCCAGGTCATGAGAGAATGCCAAGCTTGCCCTTTTCCTAAGAATATAAGACAGGTCAGATGCCATTGGGTTACTGAAAAGATCTGACATTTTGGAGACAACTGGTACATTCCCAGATACAATCTTTTGACTATCAATAGATTTGGTTGGCTGCAATTCTTTAATTTCAGTTAATACTGGAATTTCAATTTGTGGACTTTCCTGCATGGCATATGGTTTATATGCAACATGTAATTTCCTACGTTTCTCATAGATTTTGTCACTTTGGCCAATACCTTTCCTCCTACAAATAGGGGACACTATAACCGGATTTAACAGATGCCTTTTAATAGGCTTTGCTTTTTTCTTTGGACATACTCGGTTTGCATTTGCCATTTGTCTCTCATGTGTTCTGGCCACGTCCAATAAACTAGCAGCTTCAAATAAAGTCTTCTTATCTGACGCACTGGCAAGGGTGACTGCATCCAAGAATTTGAACTTTTTAACAAAACTTTTCACCATAGATGAAGAGTTCACCTTTGGAATGACAGTTTTGTATGTCCTTTCAAATTTAGACATGAATGCATATGTACATTCTTTTCTGCCAATCTTTATCTCATTCAGTATGTCAGGTGTTGGCATGCTGTCACCTCTCGTGCACCAGATTAATTTCTTTAATCTCTCCACATCACTGTCTTTTAACCATTCATCTGACTCATTATCATAAGACATTTTTGCAGACAAACGTTCTGTAAAATCAATAGGAAGCCATAATTTAAACAGTTTATTTCTCTGTTCAATATTTAGATCAAATTTCTCTGCATGGCTTTCAAAAATTTCTGAGTTTCTACACACATGGATCTTTACATCATATGTGGGAATGGCTTTACTCAGATTCATCAAATATTCCTGAGATTTTAATTTCAATTTAGTTTCTTGTATCATTTGTTCCTCACCATCTATGGCCATTACTGCCACATGGTGCTCTTTATCAACATATTGAGATTTCTCATTATCTGTCTGAACAGATTTATGCATACTATTACTTAATTTCTTTTCTGTTACCATGTCATTAAAAATCTTTACCAAAGAAGCAATATTCCTAAATACCTGCTTCTCTTTTGTAGAACAAATTCTATTTTCAATCTTAGAATTTGCCTGTTCACATTGTGTATACAAATCTTGCCATATACTCTCTATACTGTCACTAGGCACAATTTTAAAATCAACGTTACACTTTTTAGACAATGACTCTAATTTTTCCATACTTTAAAAGTAAAATCTTTACTCACCACTGTAGAAAGCTTCACCTTTAGCTTGTCCTTGGAACAGTTGGTCCCTGTCATCAGAACGTCTCAGTACGTCTGGCACTTGTGGTCCTTCTGTATTTCCTCACAGGCTTTCCTCACACAGGCTTCCGTATCATATAACACGTACAACAGTCATCTGTATCTCACCAATATAGGTTTCTTTTCGAAGTCTTCCTGAATCTTGCAATTCATACAACTTGCAAAATACTCCTCTCTTCCCCCTTAATTGCAAGTGAACGGAACAAGAAAAACAGGAAAAAACCAACCGTGCCTGGCTCGCCACTGTTAAATATCTTGTATTTGCCGGTGAGACTTGTATCCACTGTTAAATATCCGTACCTAGCCTTGAAATTGTGGGATAGACTTGTGTCACGTGTTGAAGGCCTTATCCACGATAGGAAGAAGTCAGCTTGTTATAAAACAGTGTAGAGGTTTATTAATATCTTGAAGGAAAACACAGGAACAGGGAAAATGTCCAAATAACACAAATATCAGTCAATGTCAATAGCTTACATCTTCAGAGAAGTTAAATCATCTGGATATCTTGTAGTTACAGCTTGGTTCATGCTTGTCATCTGGTTGGTGGACTTGGGATATTCACGACATCTTGTCCAGGATGACAGAGAGGGATGGCAGACAGACCTGCCATAGATTCCCCATGGATCCCCCTCATGGATGACGACCACGACGTGTGTGTCTGTCACTCATTTATATTCATGAGAGTGGGTGTTACCTTCCATGTTACAGCTATGTAGGGAGATTTCTAAAATGGTGTACTCTAACCGCACCCATGTACCCAAAATACAACAGATATGATGTCAGTAGAGTGTTAACCCCATGTCTGCTAGAGAATATTGTAAATATATAATATTTAACAATAAGTATAGGTGCATGTTGTGGGAGTACCTGGCCGACACCAGCCCTGTTCTCTCCGATCCCTCTGCGGCCTATACTTATTGGGTCTCCAAGTTGGATTTGGGGCTGGTTAGAGTGCCTACTCCTGCCAAGGGCCAAAAACCCTGCTGGTGCAAGGCTCCAATCCCACCCCATGAAGGTGGAAGATGGTATGTGGGACACGGAGCCGCCTATCTGACCTAGCTTTACCAGAAAGGTCCAAGCGCCCGTCCATATGCCGTTTTCATCCAGCTGTTTCCTCGGGACTCCCTTCACCTCTCCATACCTCCCCAACCAGGTCATGATGTCATAACCAGAAAGTGACTAATTACAGGTCAAAATGGTCACCTTCTCGACCGTATCTTGGCGGGTGATAGGCCAGACTCGGAAACCCCTCCACCCTGGCTCACCTTTTACATGGTGGTAGTTGTTCCAAAACGTCTCCATCCCCTGGGGAGTTACAAAGCTGACGTCAAAGTCTTTTGTCCCAGCTGGATGAATAAGGGCAAAGATGTCAATTGCCCTGAAGCCGAGCCCAAGCAGAAGTTTCATGACCTCCCCCCTTGGAGTGGTGTGGAACATATATAAAGGAGTCTGTACTTATCTGGTATTTTTTATTTTTCTTCTTCTTTTTTTCTCTCCCCACAGCTCTCGTCTTATGGTACATCTTCCACACCAAATGCCATATTACGAGCCGGTGACTCCAAGAGTCGGATCTTGTGCATTATCTGCCCTCCCGGGCTCCCAAACTCCTCTCCAGATGAGGACGGCAGTGGCTGATTCTCAGGTAACAGTGACTCCGTGGTTTCCGCAACCACGGATGTTTTATTGCTTGCTGAAGTGCTCACCACCCTCTCTCCGCCTTCACTCCTGCCACTTTCTCCGCTTCCGCTTGTGCCTTTCTCTGCCATTCCTGCTTTCTTTGCTTCGCACCTCTCACTTCCCTCACTGACCTTTCCGTCCGTCATTCGCTCCTCATTCTCCTCCTCCGGGCCAGAATCAGAGTCCAAGGATGAGCCAGATGAAGGTGACGTGAAAGGCTCCCTTGATGGGAGTCCTGCTTGTTGCCTCAAAAACCGCTCATCGTTGATGAGTTTTTCCCTGAAGATACCCGCACCTTCTAGATACTCTTTACACGCCAGGTCTTTTTCTTTAATTTCTATCTTCACCTCCTGCACCCTAATAGCAAATTGGGGCCGCCTAAGCTCCGCAGCATGTTCCTTTTGATAGCGGCCATTCCTTAACTCAGCCTCCAACATGAAGATTTATCTTCGCAATTTTCTGTATTTAGACATTGACTTGTCTATTCTCCTGCTAAAAGCCTCACCTCCTTCACCTGTCCTCCGGATCCCCCAGCCTGTTTTGTAGGAGAGCTCGCTACTCACCGAGCTCGACACCATTACAGCGGGGGCTGATGCTGTTGGTTTTTCCCTCTCCTCAGGTTTCAAGCCCGGGGGATCCATCTCGGTACAGGCTGCCGACTGGCTTACGGATCTGGTCACTCTCCGTTCACTGTCACCACGGGACATTTCTCCCTGCTGCTGCTGATGCCGTTGGGGTTGCTGCTGGGACTGCTGCGCGGATCATGATTGTGAAACACACCTGCCCCCCATCGTGAGACAGGGGGCAGGAGCACACGGCTCCCTTGTTGCTGTTAAAATAAAACAATAAACTTAGTCCTTTTTCACCAGACCACCAACACAAAAAATCTCCAGCCTAAAAGGGTGCAGGAAGCACAGTCACTCAAAGTAAATCACTCCCTAGATTCACAGCTTTACCACAAACCACAGGAGCTCCTGGAGAACACGTCTGGCTACCGCAGCTGCGGGCACCAGACTTGCCCTCCAATAGAGGAGTCCTATTCCATTATTCCTAGCTGAAGTATTCAGGCGACCGGCCTGCTTTGAACACTCTAATTTTTTCAAAGTAAACGCTTCGGGCCACCGGGACACTGTCAAGAGCATCGGGGAGGCGCCGAGAGGCAGGGGCTGGGACAGGCGGTAGCTCGCCTCGCGGCGGACCGCCAGCTCGATCCCAAGATCCAACTACGAGCTTTTTAACTGCAGTAACTTTAATATACGCTATTGGAGCTGGAAATATTTTTATTGAAAAAGTACAAAAACTTTAAAACTTTACAACAAAGAATTCAAATTTCGCTGACCAGCCCCCATATACACTTCCTTTCAATCAAATTCCAAAATCAATAAATTCTTTAAAATAGAACATAACAAATTACAACAGAATATGTACATTACTTGTGAAAAGAAATAAACAAAATGTTTCAGTCATAAAATCTTGTAATTTATACACAAAAACCACAACAAAAAGAAGAGAAAAAGAAAAATATTTTATATTTTCATAAAAGGAAAAAAGAACCAACTAAACTTCCTAATTTTTTTTTTTTCTTCCCCATCACCACCTGGCCGGCATCCTGCCTCATGTCCCATCATGTCTGCTTAGTCCAGATATCGGCACCACCCACCACCCACCACCTCGCACCCAACACCCCAGCTCGGCTCTCCACCTCATGTCCTTCCATGTCCACATAGTCCAGAGCCTGGCCAGGCAAAAGAAAACTTCCCATGTCCCCCTTGTCCCCCCTTTCCCCAGATCCCCCCCTCCCAAAACCTACCTACTCCCCTAATTTCCCGAAGAAAAGAAATCACAATAACAACTTTCTCCTGAAAAAGAACATTACCCCATACTATAAGCCACCTCCCCCTCTATTATAATTACATTTCTCCCAAAGGTCCAAGTTCGGTTTCTTAAAGCCTTTTATTCTAATTCCATTTTTCAAAACAAAAATCTTAAAGGTGCCACACCAGCCCACCACCAGGATAAGGAGCTAAGAGGCCTAACCCTATCACTGTCCCTTCTTCTCTATTCCCTGTCCTAATAACTATCCCTCCCTTTCCCTGTCTATCCCTTCTCTGGCCCTCACACCCCCACTTTCCCTAATTCTGCCCCTTAATTTCCCCTTGTCCCTAGGGGACCGCAAAAGTGAAGCCCCGCCAGAGAGCTCCAGCCTCCGCTGCCCCATCCTCTCATACTCCCGAGAGCGCACCTTCACCAGGTCCACCATGATGTTCCTACTTACCTCCACCTTGGAGAGGATTTTGCTGCCCGTCGAGACTAAGCACCGTGCAGACCATAAGTGAAACCTAACTACTGCACTTACTAAAAACAGTGATTGGCGGTCCCTGCCCTCCAAGCGTTTGAATGCTCCATAGGCCCACTCAGCGTAGGAAAGGCCAGCTAGCCGAGGCCAGCCGGTGGAAGCCCCCACCAATTTACATACCCTTATATTGAAGGTGAACTGAAGCAGGAAGTGCTCCATGCTTTCCAGCACATCGCCACACTCCTACCGAGGGCAGCCTCGCTCGTCGGAGTTCCTGTACTTCAAGTTCCCCCTCACATATAGCTTACCATGAAGACAGCGCCAGGTCAGATCCCAAAATTTCTGCGGAATCCTCACTGAGTTCAACAACTTTAACCCTACCCTTAGGACTCCACCTGGGCAATCTTTGAGTGCCAGGGGCTTCTGCAAATGAGACAACAGGACCCTAGTGTCAAGGGAACGCCTCGACTGAGTCCTGATCTCCCCATACTCCAGACCCCACCAGCGGATCGCCTTCAAGACCAGGGGGACATAAGCTGGAAGGTATCCGTGGGGTGTACGCAGATCTTTCACTCGCCCTCCATTCCTGGAAGAAAGGCAAAAACCATCCCTGGCAGGAGGCTACCCACAAAGAAGTCCTCTCGGAGAAGAGGTCTGTAAGGTTGGTCTTAATAAAGGTATTTACTAAAAATACCACTGGGTTGACCATATCCAACCCGCCTAGCCTCCTCGTGCCGTATGTCCTCTTGAGTAGGTTGAGCCTGTTCCCCCATAACAGCTGGAAGAACAGGCAACAGATCTTACTCCAACAAGACTCCGGCAAGGCACACTCGCTCCCTAGATAGATGACAAGCGGGAGCAGGAAAGCTTTGGCAAGGTGAACCCTTTCCCTCAGAGTCAACGTCCAACCCTTCCAGTGGTTGACCTTCTGGGCGACAACCTTAAGCCTACCCTCCCAATTTTGCAGTGAGTAATCACCCTGGCCAAATTGGATGCCTAAAATTTTAGCTGACTGCTGGGGCTCTGGAAGGGTGTCCGGGAGAGCAAAACTAGGCTCCCCCCTCCCAGCCAGAGGCTCTCACACTTGCTCCTGTTTATTGCCGACCCGGAAGCCGCCGAGTAACCATCCACCTCTGACATCACCCACTCCAGCTCCTCCCGCGACGAGACAAGAATGGTGACGTCTTCGACGTAAGCTACTGTCTTACAAGGGGCCCTAGAGCCCTCCAGGTCCATCCCGACTCCCACCAACGGACCACGATCTAGCCTTCTAATTCGTCGATCGCGAACATCCCTGTCGGACCCCAGAACCTACCTCGAACGACCGGCCAACCCAACCATTCACAAGTGGAAAAGACTCTGCCCCCGAGTACAAGATTCTTAACCAATCAACAAACCCCCTGGGTAGGCCATACCTCAGAAGGACCGACCACAAGTACTCATGGTTCACCCTGTCAAAGGCTTTGGCCTGGTCTAGGGACAGCAAGTACCCCTCCCACCGTCCAGCCCTACTCTGCTTCACGGCCTCCCTGACACTCAGGACTGCACTTAAGGTGCTGCGACCAGGAACAGAGCAATGCTGGGCTGGCGAAAGGAGCCGGGGCACGAACTGCACCAGCCGATTAAACAGTACCTTGGCCAGAATCTTGCGGTCCGTATTGAGAAGTGCTATGGGCCGCCAGTTCTCAATATGGTTCGGATCCTTACCCTTTGACAGAACTATAAGGGCGGACCTCCTCATTGACGATGGCAAAGTGCTCGAGGAGAGACACTCATTAAGCACATCGGTCAAGAGGGGAGCTAACAGTCCTTTAAAGGTCCTATAGAACTCAGATGTTAAGCCATCCGGGCCAGGTGACTTCTTGAGGGCAAGACCCTCTAGCACCGATAACTTCCTCTTCCATTATAGGTTCTGTCAAAACGCCAAGAGAAGGGTCTTCTGCTGACTTAGGGAAGGCTTCAGCCAAGAAACCTGAAAATCGATCCCGATCAAGTTCTTTCTTTGCCAGGAGGTCCGAGTAGAAGGACCTGACGACCTCCAAGATCCCCGACCTGGACCGTGTCAGAGATCCTGTACTGTCAATCAGGCCCAAAACGGTCTTACAAGCCACTGACATCCTGTAATTCCTGTAGGGGTCGGGCGAGTGGTACTTCCTTTAATCCCTCTCAAGAACCAAGGACTTGTGTCTATCGTACTGGCACCTCCTGAGCAAAGCTTTCACACCGGTGATCTCCTCATGGGAACCCCCGGTCGAGACCAAAATCTCAAGTTTCTTCCTCAAGTCCGTGTACATGCGGTACATGTCCAAGGATCTGAGGCTCGAGAGCTGGCGGAAAAATACTGCCACCCGCTCTTTGAACACCTCCCACCACTCTGACTTACTTCCCAGATCCAGTAATGCTACCTGGTCCTGGAGAAATTCCTCAAAGGCTTGTCTTACAGCTGGGTCTTCAAGGAGTGTTGAATTCAGCCTCCACAAGCCTTTTCCTCTCTGTATGGTCTCTGCAGCATTCAAAGTAAAAGAAATTAAACAGTGGTCGGAAAACTCCACCTCCACCACGGACACAGCGGTGGCGACAGAATTCTCCTTTAAAAAAAACCTATCTATCCTGGACCTACAACTTCCTCTAAAATAGGTGAAACCCCGTGTGCCTGGGGACTGCCGTATGTGGAGGTCCTCCAGACGAGCATCACTAACTATAGTGGGCTTGATCTCCATAAAGAGGCTTTTACGGTCCCACTTAGACTGTGGGCCATAGATATTAATGAGACGCAGCTCTTGCCCCTTCATGGAAACGTCCAAGACTAAGCACCTTCCCATTTCTAACTCAATGAATCGTCGGCATTCTACCGGTGCGGTGAAAAGGACCGCCACTCCACTATACGGCTCAGCCGCAAGAGACCAGTAGGAGGGCCCCCTGCGCCACTCTCTCCTTGCTCTGCTCACCTCTGCAAGGGTGTAGAGCATGGTCACCTGCAAAAACAAAATGTCGGCTTCAACTCGGCCAAGAAAATCAAAGGCTGCATACCTAGCCGCATCAGACTTAATGCTGGCCACATTAATGGAGGCCAGCGTCAACGGAGTGGGTACCGCCATAGATTCATTGAGTTAAACGGCCGCCTTCTTCCCGCCCCCCGTGCCCTTACCTCCAGGTTCCGACGAGGAATCCCTTTTGCCCCGTTTTTTCTGGAGGCAGTTGTAAGATCCATATCAGAACCCCCTCCCTCCTTTTCCTTTGAGACATTTTTTTTTTTTGGATTTTTTTTCTCCCCGCTTTTTTTCTTTTTGGGGGGGGCCTTTGGTGCTTTTGGCTGTTTAAGATCCTTTGGGTCCTTCATCCCCTCCTGGTCCTTCGGACCCTTGGAGGGGCCCTCCAGACCATTCAGGGCTTCTGGACCCTCCAGACCCTGCCCTACTTTGGCTCCATCTCCCTCCTCAGGTCCCGGGCCAACCTTCTCCTCAGAGACCAGGGGGCCCCTCCCAGAAGCAGGCTCAGCAGCCCCCGGCTGCCCCTCCCCACCCTCCGAGACCTCCCCCGAGGCCGCGGCCTCGGCATCTTGGGTCTCTTCCACCTGGAGGGCGGAGAACCGGTTGGCGCTCGGCACTAAGGGGCCTTCGATTTTCCTTTCCTTAGCCGGGGGGGGGGGGATGTTTCGTCCCTCGCTCTCCTTGATGTCCCCTCGACTTCTCCCCCTCCCCAACACTTTCGTACTGGGAAGCAGAAGATCGGTCGGCCTCATCCTCTCTTCTCATCCTGGCCATTTCCTCAACCAAGGCACTGTCAGCAGGCACCACGGCATCCGAGTCCCCACTTGGGCCAGCATCAGGGGGTTGCTGCATCACCCCCGTCCTTTGCTCTTCCCTCCGCTGCAATCTCCTTACCCTTGATGGTTGGTTCTTCCCCTGATGCTGTGGTACCCTAGCCTGTCCGCCAACACCTGCCCCCTCCCCTCGGACGGCGGTCTCCTCGCCCACCGTCCTCGGCTGGAGGCCTATGTTGGCGGCCGACAGCTGCTAATGGAGTGACCTAGCACTCCGCATAAGTAGCATCTCAGCTTATCACAGGTCGCAGCCAGGTGACCCAACTCCCCGCACTTGGCGCATTTCTGAACCGTGCAGGCCGCACTCAGATGGGTCGGGTCACCACACCTATGACACACCTTCAGCTGACCTTGGTAAAAAATGAGGATCCGGTCCCGTCCAAAGAAAGGCTGAGGATGGAATATGGGACACAGAGCCACCTATGTGACCCAGTTTGACCATAAAGGTCCAGGCGCCCGTCCAGATACCATTCTCGTCCAGTTGCTTCCTCGGGAAATCCTTCACCTCGTCATACCTACCCAACCAAGTCATTATGTCAACCTGAGAGGGACTCGTTACAGGTTAATACGGTCACTCTTTTGACAGTATCCTGGCAGGTGATCGGACAGACTCGGAAGTCCCTCCACGCTGGTTCTCCCCGGACGAGATAATAATTCTGCCAGAATGTTTCCATTCCCTGAATCGTCACAAAGCTTACGTCGAAGCTTTTGGTCCCGGCTGGGTGAATGAGGGCATAGATGTCGACTGCCCTGAAGCCGAGCCCAAGCAGGAGCTACATGACCTCCCCCCTTGACGGGCAGGGGCCGCTCCCCTCCCACCTGAGCCCGACTACATTCCTCCGAGCCGGGCGACGATCCTCCGATGTCGGGATAGCCCACTGAAGCTGTCCACCCTGCTCTCGGAAAGCACTCAATCCGAATCGGTCAATCCAGAAGGAGAGGTCCATCGTACGACCCCCTACTGACATCGTACTTTGCCCCGCCCGTAAGGCCGCCAGAAGCTGCTGTTGCAACGTGCCGTCCCCGGGACCTGAGGAGGGAGAGGGAACCACTGTTGCCCCCCCCCCGCTACCACCCCAGCATAGGACCTCCCCCCATTACCATTACCAGTACTGGTGCTAGCACCCCCATTAACGCCACCACTATTGCTAGTGGCATCAACATTCGTGCTGCCAGCATTGCTGCTAGCACCTGAGTTAACCTTGTCAGCTCCGCCAGTATTGCTACTAGCATTCACACTACTCACCACACCGATATTGGGCCTATCCTGCCCTGAACTTTCAGGGGGGGGCACCTTCTCTGTCCCTACGTCTCCTGGTGTCTTATCCTGCTGTTTGGGTGCAGCAGCCCCCTCCTCAACCACTCCCACAGAGACAGCGGTTTCGGCGGTGGCCACCGCAACCCCCGCAGCAACAATCCCAGCAGCAGCAGCCCTAGTCCTAGTTTTTGCAATACCATGTTTTTTTCCCTTACTTCCAACAGATTCACCAGCCCCCGAGGATTTAACCCTTACACTCCCATCCACACATACCAGGGGAGGTCCCACCACAGCCACTTCTGATGTTCCACTCACCCGGCTGGCCGGCTTACCCTTTACCCCGTTGACCGACTCGTTTCCTTGCGGCACCGCTCCTGTTTGTGCTTTTCCCTCCGATTCTTTTGCGGTACAGGCAGGTGCTTGCATCTTCTTCTCCTCCTTTTTTGCTAATCGCCTTTCTGCTCTCTGCCTCTGTTCACGAGCCAGACGCATCCTTTCACGATCTTTCTGTGAACGGGGAGAGGACACCCGGGTTACTACAGGTTCGCTGCAAATAGGGGCGGGGCTATCCACTGCTCCACCTCCCCGGGCCGCCTCCCTGCTAGGCTCATCAGGAACCCGCCCTTCACCGCTCCCACACGCCAACTCCGCCATTTTGGACACTTTACCGGGGTTCCCCCTTGCTCCCAAACCAGCGTCTAGGCTTGCTGCACAAGGACTCTGTGTCCCCCCTATCTCCCCTCCTGTCCGCACCACCGTAGCCACCTGGCTAGGTCTTTGCGGACGCTCAAGGGGCCCCGCACCAACCACACCGTGAGATACAAAAGAAAAAGAGTCCACACTTATCTTTTTGTTCTTGTTCTTTCCTTTCTTTCCTTTCTTTTTCTTTTCCTTCCCACAGATCTCGTCCTCCCGCACCTCATCCAGGTCAAACGCCAGGTTCCCAACTCGCACAGGTGATTCTAATTGCCTAATGGTGTGCATCAGGTGTCCACCTTCCTCCTCCATCTCCTCACCGGAAGTAGACGGGAGCGGCTGGTTTTCTGGCAAGATGGATCCTACCGATGCCGGGGTCACGCTATCTGCAGGTACATTCCCTGGTGGCTTCTCCGCCGCCGCTTCCTCCTCCATCAGACCTTCCGTCTCGCTACCCACACTGCTGTCGCTACTGCTGCTGCTGCTACCGGTCTCACTCTCGCTGGTCGCATCACTCGAGCTGTCACTTTCACTCCCCGTCAGGGCCTCTTCCTCCTCTTCCCCCTCTTCCGCAGAAGGGGAGTCGGAGTCGGAGTCATCCGACGTGAAAGGCTCGCGTGGGGCCACTCCGAGCTGCTGCCTCATAAACCTTTCATCGTTCAGTAGCTTTTCTCTAAAGAGCCCAGCGCCTTCCAGGTACTCTTTACATACGCTGTCTCTTTGCCTGATTTCCTCCTTAATTTCTTTAACTCGAATGGCAAACTGGGGTCGCTTCCACTGGGAGGCATTCCCCCTCTGGAACCTGGCGTTCCTCAGTTCACCTTCCAATATAAACAGTTCTTTCCTTATCTTTGGGTATTCGGCCAACGCTTTGCCTATGCGCTCACCATACCTCTCAGCTCCCTCACCTGTCCTCCGAATGCCCCATCCCGGCTCTTTTGGCGGCTCATAACTCACCGCTTTCTTTGCGTCCATAGGTACGGCCGGGCCTGGACTCAGAGCATCCATCACAGGACTAGGATCGGGCGTCCGCTTTACTTCATCGCTGGTCACCGGGCTAGGCTGCTGCTGCTGAGGCTGCGACTGCTGCTGAGGCCGGGACCTCGGTTGAGTCTTCTGCCACTGGGCCTTCGGATTCCCCGGCTGGGAAACACCCCTGCCCCCCATCCTAGGACAGGGGGCAGGAGCACACGGCCTCCTTTTAAAAAATAAAATGAAAAATAAACTTCCACCAAAAAGTTTGCACCAACACAAAAATAAAGAAACCTCCCCGAAATAGGGTTCAGATGCTGGGCTTAAACACCGTACTAAAGCCCCAGGCTTCAAGGCCTAGTCCAACCTTCTCCCTTGTCAGGAGCTCCTGAGGACACGTCTGGTTACCGCGGCTGCTGGCACCAGACTTGCCCTCCAATAGATCCTCGTTAAAGGATTTAAAGTGTACTCATTCCAATTACAGGGCCTCGAAAGAGTCCTGTATTGTTATTTTTCGTCACTACCTCCCCGAGTCGGGAGTGGGTAATTTGCGCGCCTGCTGCCTTCCTTGGATGTGGTAGCCGTTTCTCAGGCTCCCTCTCCGGAATCGAACCCTGATTCCCCGTTACCCGTGGTCACCATGGTGGGCGCAGAAAGTACCATCGAAAGTTGATAGGGCAGACACCCGAATGTATCGTCGCCGTCACGGGGACGTGCGATCGGCCCGAGGTTATCTAGAGTCACCAACTCGGCCGGGGAGAGCGGCGGCGGGCTGGCTTTGCGGGCCTGGGGCCCCGCCGCGCCCGGGCCCCCGGATTGGTTTTGGTCTGATAAATGCACGCATCCCTGGGGGTCAGCGCTCGTCGGCACGTATTAGCTCTAGAATTACCACAGTTATCCGAGTAACGGTTGGAGCGATCAAAGGAACCATAACTGATTTAATGAGCCATTCGCAGTTTCACTGTACAGTCCGTGTGTACTTAGACGTGCATGGCTTAATCTTTGAGACAAGCATATGCTACTGGCAGGATCAACCAGGTAGACCCCTTTTTACTCGGCCGGGGGGGGAGGGGAGGGGGTGACGGTAGGTCGGGTGGAGGCTTTTACCCCCCCTCCTTTCTCTCCCCCCCCCAGGCTTTTCAGGGGGGGTCCGTCGAGCCGCACGCCGCCCTCGAGCTGGAGGTTAGCGACGGGTGGGCTCTTCTCTTGGCGCGAGGGACTCGGCCCGTCGCGCGAGCTAGCTTTCCGTTGCTGCTGCTTCGATTAACTCACCACCGCGCGCCCGGTAGACCGGGCCCTGCTGGAGAGGAGAGGGAGGCCGTGCGACCTTGTCCGCCGGGCAGCTCTTCGCCCGCCTCAGTGCGCAGTCGTGGTCGAACCGCGTCCCCCCGGGGTCACGGTGCTTGGAGTAAGAACTCCGCGCCCGATTATCCGGCCTATGGACCGCACCGAAGATCCATCGGGGAATCTATTAAGATTTGCGCTGAGCGCCGCGGGACCGGGCGGACCGTTGCTGCGCAGGCTTCGCGGGGGAGGGGCGGAGAGGTTAAGGCGGTGACGTAGGCGAAGTGGGGCTTCGACCCGGTAGGCGAGGGGAGAGCCGTGGGCGGACTCAGCCGCATCCGGGATCTCTCTCACGACCTTAGCCGGACCCGGGTTCGGGCCTTCCTTCCTACGCGCTTGTCGCTCTCTCTCCGATACCCTTTAGACTCGTCCTCGCTCGGCTCTGCTTTTGGCGCCGGTGCGCCCCAGGAGGCGGGCGGCCGGCGTGGGACCGCCGGTCAGGGTTGGCCCCGGTGGTCGCTGCGGACCCCCGGCGGCCGGTCGACCGGGGAAACCCCTGTGGCCGCGCGCGTCGCCTGGTGCAGTGCGTGGGAAGAGGCGGGTGAGCCGTCTCTGCCGGTGTCACGGGGGCTTGTCACGCTGCTGCTGCCGCTCCTCTCTTTCCCGTCATCGCCAAGGCGGTCAGGCCGGGTGGCGGGGGTGATCTTCCGTTCCGGCGGGCGCCGGTTCGGGTCTTACGGAGGTGCGGAGGTCAACCTGTGCTCTCGGGCGTCGGGCCTCCCGAAGAGCCGGGGCTCGGGCGCGGAGCCCGGCCCGGATTCGGCGAGGAACCCTTGTGTTCGTAGGGGACGCCCGGTTTTCTGACACCTCGGGGGTCGGACGGGGCGAAGGCAAACTCTCTCGCCGATGTCCTGGGTCTGCCGCGGGCGCCCGCCCTGGGCGGGTGGCGCCGCGCCGGCCTTAAGCTTTTCCGCTACGCCGCTCCGGAGCTGAAGGGAAGGAAAGACCCCGCGCCTTAGCCGGCGCGGACCCCCTAGGTCCGGCCGAGCGAGGGTCCCTTCCCGCCGGGTCGGCGGCCGTCAGATCGATCGGTGGGTGACCCGCGGGTGACGGGTGACTCGTCCGAGGCTTGCCACGCGACGCGGAGGGGGCTTGTCTCGCAACCGGCGCGTCCTCGCTCTTTTCGCCCCCAGCGGAGATCCACTATCGGCGGCGTGAGAGCTGAGGTCGCAGGGACTTTGTCGGAGACGGATGTCCGAGGCCCTGGTACTCCGACTTTTGGTAAGCTAATTGACACGACCCGCTGTCTCGGACACGGTTCTTGACGGGGGTGTTCAAAAGTAGGTCACAGAGAGAGTGTCACCTGTCCCATTACATGAAGACCAACTACTCAAAGTGTCCGACTTTGTGGAACTCCGGCCCGGATCCGGCCGTCAAATTCAACCTCATTCCGGTAGTGCCTTTTCCGCTCCGAGGCCTCCTCCGGGGCCGTCCGACGCCCGGTTCCACGGCGGGACCCCCGACACCGACTCGAGGTGGTACCCCTTTTTGCCGGCCGAGGTGCGCCGCCGCCGGCGTGAGGACGCCGCTCCCCGGTGTGAAAAACGGCCGCCGGAGGAATTTTGAAAGTTGAAAATTTGGCAAAGTGTCGACGGAAGTGCCAACCGCGCCGGCGGGGAGGCGCCCGTCGCCTCGCCCGGGATGGCGGCACCGGCGCCGGGTCGCCGCGCCTGCCAGCGGCCGCTAGTCTCCCCGGACGCCCGGGGGATTTCCCTTCCGCTCCCAGCGGCCGCAGTTCTCCTTCTGGTCCGCCTGGCGGCTGCCTCCGCCGGCTGCCAATCATCTCTCCCCGGCCGCCAAGGGGGATTTCCCTTCTGCGCGCCTGTCAGCTCCTGCCAATCATCTCTCCCCGGCCGCCAAGGGGGATTTCCCTTCTGCGCGCCTGGCAGCTCCTGCCAATCATCTCTCCCCGACCGCCCGGGGGATCTCGTTAAGGTCCGTGTTTCGTGGGGTTTTATTTCAAAGTTTGATTTTTTTTTTTCCCCAAAGTGTCTAAGAGCCGATCGGCTCAGCGGGGGGGCGCCCGTCGCCTCGCCCGCGATGGCGGCACCGGCGCCGGGTCGCCGTGCCTGCCAAGGGCCGCTCGGGGGATCTCCCTTCTGCGCGCCTGTCAGCTCCTGCCAATCATCTCTCCCCGGCCGCCCGGGGGATCTCGTTAAGGTCCGTGTTTCGTGGGGTTTTATTTCAAAGTTTGTCTTTTTTTCCCCAAAGTGTCGAAGAGCCGATCGGCTCAGCGGGGGGCGCCCGTCGCCTCGCCCGGGATGGCGGCACCGGCGCCGGGTCGCCGTGCCTGCCAGCGGCCGCTCGTCTCCCCGGACGCCCGGGGGATTTCCCTTCTGCGCGCCTGTCAGCTCCTGCCAATCATCTCTCCCCGGCCGCCCGGGGGATCTCTTACGGTCCGTGTTATATGGGGGGTTTTTGTGTTTGACCTTTTTTCCCCCAAAGCGTCTAAGTGCCGATCGGCTCGGCGGGAGGCGCCCGCCTGAAAACTGCGGCTTGCCACGCGACCTGAAGAGGCTTGTCACGCAACCCCTGGGTTTCCTGGAAGCGTCTACCTCTGGTAGACACTTAGCAGAATGCAGCCTTCCACCTGCTAGGGACTTAGCCTCCGGCATCTACCCAGGCTCGGGTAGCCCTGGGTAGGCTTGGCTTTCCCAGCCGCCTGGGACCATCTCTCCCTCTCTCCTGGAACCCTGGGCCAGCCTGCCGCCTCAGGCTTAGCCCCCTGGGTCGCCTGGGAGTGGCGCCGCCTTGTGGACAAGCGGGGGAGAGCGGCTCTACGTTGCCATCCGGTGGATTTTTAGCAGAATGCAGCCTGCAACCCGAGTGCTGGCGCCGCCTTGTGGACGAGCCGGGGACTGCGGCTCTCCGTTGCCATCCGGTGGATTTTTAGCAGATTGCAGCCTTCCACCTGCAAGGGACTCAGCCTCCGGCATGTACCCAGGCTCGGGTAGCCCTGGGTAGGCCTGGCTTTCCCAGCCGCCTGGGACGATCTCTCCCTCTCTCCTGGAACCCTGGGCCGGCCTGCCGCCCTCAGGCTTAGCCCCCTGGGTCTCCTGGAAGTGTCTCCCTCTGGAAGTCACTTAGCAGAACGCAGCCTGCCGCCTGCTAGGGACTTAGCCTCTGGCTTTACCCAGGCTAGGGTAGCCCTGGGTCGGCCTGGCTTTTTTCCCAGCCGCCTGGGACGATCTCTCCCTCTCTCCTGGAACCCTGGGCCAGCCTGCCGCCTCAGGCTTAGCCCCCTGGGTTGCCTGGAAGTGGTGCCCTCTTGGTAGACACTTAGCAGATTGCAGCCTTCCACCTGCTAGGGACTTAGCCTCTGGCATTACCCAGGCTCGGGTAGGCCTGGCTGTCCCAGCCGCCTGGGACGATCTCTCCCTCTCTCCTGGAACCCTGGGCCGGCCTGCCACCTCAGGCTTAGCCCCCTGGGTCGCCTGGAAGTGGCGCCGCCTTGTGGGCAAGCGGGGGAGAGCGGCTCTCCGTTGCCATCCGGTGGATTTTTAGCAGAATGCAGCCTGCAACCCGAGTGCTGGCGCCGCCTTGTGGACGAGCCGGGGACTGCGGCTCTCCGTTGCCATCCGGTGGATTTTTAGCAGATTGCAGCCTTCCACCTGCTAGGGACTTAGCCTCTGGCATTACCCAGGCTCGGGTAGGCCTGGCTTTCCCAGCCGCCTGGGACCATCTCTCCCTCCCTCCTGGAACCCATGGCCAGCCTGCCGCCTCAGGCTTAGCCCCCTGGGTCTCCTGGAAGTGTCGCCCTCTGGTAGACACTTAGCAGAACGCAGCCTTCCACCTGTTAGGGACTTAGCCTCCGGCATGTACCCAGGCTCGGGTAGCCCTGGGTAGGCCTGGCTCTCCCAGCCGCCTGGGACGGTCTCTCCCTCTCTCCTGGAACCCTGGGCCAGCCTGCCGCCTCAGGCTTAGCCCCCTGGGTCTCCTGGAAGTGTCGCCCTCTGGTAGACACTTAGCAGAATGCAGCCTTCCACCTGCTAGGGACTTAGCCTCCGGCATGTACCCCGGCTCGGGTAGCCCTGGGTAGGCCTGGCTCTCCCAGCCGCCTGGGACGGTCTCTCCCTCTCTCCTGGAACCCTGGGCCAGCCTGCCGCCTCAGGCTTAGCCCCCTGGGTCTCCTGGAAGTGTCTCCCTCTGGAAGACACTTAGCAGAACGCAGCCTGCCACCTGCTAGGGACTTAGCCTCTGGCTTTACCCAGGCTTGGGTAGCCCTGGGTCGGCCTGGCTTTTTTCCCAGCCGCCCGGGACGATCTCTCCCTCTCTCCTGGAACCCTGGGCCGGCCTGCCACCTCAGGCTTAGCCCCCTGGGTCGCCTGGAAGTGGCGCCGCCTTGTGGATGAGCCGGGGAGAGCGGCTCTACGTTGCCATCCGGTGGATTTTTAACAGAATGCAGCCTGCAACCCGAGTGCTGGCGCCGCCTTGTGGACGAGCCGGGGACTGCGGCTCTCCGTTGCCATCCGGTGGATTTTTAGCAGATTGCAGCCTGCCAGCTGCTAGGGACTAAGTCTCTGGCGTTACCCAGGCTCGGGTAGCCCTGGCTTTCCCAGCCGCCTGGGACAATCTCTCCCTCCCTCCTGGAACCCATGGCCGGCCTGCCGCCCTCAGGCTTAGCCCCCTGGGTCTCCTGGAAGTGTCTCCCTCTGGAAGACACTTAGCAGAACGCAGCCTGCCACCTGCTAGGGACTTAGCCTCTGGCTTTGCCCAGGCTCGGGTAGCCCTGGGTCGGCCTGGCTTTTTTCCCAGCCGCCCGGGACGATCTCTCCCTCCCTCCTGGAACCCTGGGCCAGCCTGCCGCCTCAGGCTTAGCCCCCTGGGTCTCCTGGAAGTGTCGCCCTCTGGTAGACACTTAGCAGAATGCAGCCTTCCACCTGCTAGGGACTTAGCCTCCGGCATGTACCCAGGCTCGGGTAGCCCTGGGTAGGCCTGGCTCTCCCAGCCGCCTGGGACGGTCTCTCCCTCTCTCCTGGAACCCTGGGCCAGCCTGCCGCCTCAGGCTTAGCCCCCTGGGTCTCCTGGAAGTGTCGCCCTCTGGTAGACACTTAGCAGAATGCAGCCTTCCACCTGCTAGGGACTTAGCCTCCGGCATGTACCCAGGCTCGGGTAGCCCTGGGTAGGCCTGGCTCTCCCAGCCGCCTGGGACGGTCTCTCCCTCTCTCCTGGAACCCTGGGCCAGCCTGCCGCCTCAGGCTTAGCCCCCTGGGTCTCCTGGAAGTGTCGCCCTCTGGTAGACACTTAGCAGAATGCAGCCTTCCACCTGCTAGGGACTTAGCCTCCGGCATGTACCCAGGCTCGGGTAGCCCTGGGTAGGCCTGGCTCTCCCAGCCGCCTGGGACGGTCTCTCCCTCTCTCCTGGAACCCTGGGCCAGCCTGCCGCCTCAGGCTTAGCCCCCTGGGTCTCCTGGAAGTGTCGCCCTCTGGTAGACACTTAGCAGAATGCAGCCTTCCACCTGTTAGGGACTCAGCCTCCGGCATGTACCCAGGCTTGGGTAGCCCCAGCCCGGCCTGGCGCTCGCCGCAAGAAGGCCTCCTCGGGGGCTCCGTTTTTTTTTGGGTTTTTTTTTGTCAAAGTGTCTACGGAAGTGGAAGTTCTCTCAGGGGGAAGCTCCCCTCGGACCCTGCCCAGGAGGGTGAGCCCCGGCCCGGCTTGCCTCCCCTAGGCCCGCCCGCTCCGGAACCCGGTTCTCCCTGCAGACCCCGCCTCGGGGCAACCCTCCAGCTCCCCATCTCCCGGCAGCCGGGGTCAAATACAGCACCACCTCTTCCTTCCGCTGGCCCTCAAGAGTCCTCACCGCTCCCCCAGGCAGGCTTCCACGGGAGGCCGATCGGACCCCGCCATTAAGCCCCCTGACAAACGGCCGTCCCTGGAAGTCTCTCCGGGCCCGACTATTAAGTCCCACCGCCGACCCTCCGGGGCCGACTATTAAGTCCCACCGCCGACCCTCCGGGGCCGACTATTAAGTCCCACCGCCGACCCTCCGGGGCCGACTATTAAGTCCCACCGCCGACCCTCCGGGGCCGACTATTAAGCCCCACCGCCGACCCTCCGGGGCCGACTATTAAGTCCCACCGCCGACCCTCCGGGGCCGACTATTAAGTCCCACCGCCGACCCTCCGGGGCCGACTATTAAGTCCCACCGCCGACCCTCCGGGGCCGACTATTAAGCCCCACCGCCGACCCTCCGGGGCCGACTATTAAGCCCACTGCCAGAGATAGCACTCATGGGAATCTCTCTGGGCCCGACTATTAAGTCCAACTGTGACTTATGCTTGGAAATGTGACTTATGCTTGGAAATGTGACTTATGCTTGGAAATGTGACTTATGCTTGGAAATGTGACTTATGCTTGGAAATGTGACTTATGCTGGCAAATGTGACTTATGCTGGCAAATGTGACTTATGCTTGCAAATGTGACTTATGCTGGGAAATGTGACTTGTCCTCGCAAATGTGACTTATGCTGGCAAATGTGACTTATGCTGGCAAATGTGACTTATGCTGGCAAATGTGACTTATGCTGGCAAATGTGACTTATGCTGGCAAATGTGACTTATGCTGGCAAATGTGACTTGTCCTCCCAAATGTGACTTATGCTGGGAAGTGTGACTTGTCCTCCCAAATGTGACTTATGCTGGGAAATGTGACTTGTCCTCCCAAATGTGACTTATGCTGGGAAATGTGACTTGTCCTCCCAAATGTGACTTATGCTGGGAAGTGTGACTTGTCCTCCCAAATGTGACTTATGCTGGGAAATGTGACTTGTCCTCCCAAATGTGACTTATGCTGGGAAATGTGACTTGTCCTCCCAAATGTGACTTATGCTGGCAAATGTGACTTGTCCTCCCAAATGTGACTTATGCTGGCAAATGTGACTTGTCCGCCCGAATGTGACTTATCCAGCTAAATGAGACTTCTCCCTAAGCTGAGCTCCAGGGAGGGTAGCTGGTAGACTGGGGGCTTAATCTTCAGCTTCTACCGGGCTTATGGAGCCCTGAGTCGGCCTGGCTCTCCCAGCCGCCGGGGACAATCTCTCCCTCTCTCCTGGAACCCTGGGCCAGCCTGCCGCCTCAGGCTCGCCCCCCTGGGTCTCCTGGAAGTGGCGCCGCCTTGTGGACGAGCCGGGGAGAGCGGCTCTCCGTTGCCATCCGGTGGATTTTTAGCAGAATGCAGCCTGCAACCTGAATGCTGGCGCCGCCTTGTGGACAAGCCGGTTAGCGCGCCTCTCCGTTGCCATCCGGTGGATTTTTAGCAGATTGCAGCCTTCCACCTGCTAGGGACTTAGCCTCCGGCGTTACCCAGGCTCGGGTAGCCCTGGGTAGGCCTGGCTCTCCCAGCCGCCTGGGACAATCTCTCCCTCTCTCCTGGAACCCTGGGCCTGCCTGCCGCCTCAGGCTTAGCCCCCTGGGTTGCCTGGAAGTGGTGCCCTCTTGGTAGACACTTAGCAGAATGCAGCCTGCCACCTGCTAGGGACTGAGCCTCCGGCATTACCCAGGCTCGGGTAGCCCTGGGTAGGCCTGGCTCTCCCAGCCGCCTGGGACAATCTCTCCCTCTCTCCTGGAACCCTGGGCCAGCCTGCCGCCTCAGGCTCGCCCCCCTGGGTCTCCTGGAAGTGGCGCCGCCTTGTGGACGAGCCGGGGAGAGCGGCTCTCCGTTGCCATCCGGTGGATTTTTAGCAGAATGCAGCCTGCAACCTGAATGCTGGCGCCGCCTTGTGGACAAGCCGGGGAGCGCGCCTCTCCGTTGCCATCCGGTGGATTTTTAGCAGATTGCAGCCTTCCACCTGCTAGGGACTTAGCCTCCGGCGTTACCCAGGCTCGGGTAGCCCTGGGTAGGCCTGGCTTTCCCAGCCGCCTGGGACAATCTCTCCCTCTCTCCTGGAACCCTGGGCCTGCCTGCCGCCTCAGGCTTAGCCCCCTGGGTTGCCTGGAAGTGGTGCCCTCTTGGTAGACACTTAGCAGAATGCAGCCTTCCACCTGCTAGGGACTTAGCCTCCGGCATTACCCAGGCTCGGGTAGCCCTGGGTAGGCCTGGCTTTCCCAGCCGCCTGGGACAATCTCTCCCTCTCTCCTGGAACCCTGGGCCAGCCTGCCGCCTCAGGCTTAGCCCCCTGGGTTGCCTGGAAGTGGTGCCCTCTTGGTAGACACTTAGCAGAATTCAGCCTGCCGCCTGCTAGGGACTCAGCCTCCGGCATGTACCCAGGCTCGGGTAGCCCTGGCTTTCCCAGCCGCCTGGGACAATCTCTCCCTCTCTCCTGGAACCCATGGCCGGCCTGCCGCCTCAGGCTCGCCCCCCTGGGTTTCCTGGAAGTGGAGCCGCCTTGTGGACAAGCCGGGGAGCGCGGCTCTCCGTTGCCATCCGGTGGATTTTTAGCAGATTGCAGCCTGCCACCTGCTAGGGACTTAGTCTCTGGCGTTACCCAGGCTCGGGTAGCCCTGCCTTTTCCCAGCCGCCTGGGACAATCTCTCCCTCTCTCCTGGAACCCTGGGCCTGCCTGCCGCCTCAGGCTTAGCCCCCTGGGTTGCCTGGAAGTGGTGCCCTCTTGGTAGACACTTAGCAGAATGCAGCCTTCCACCTGCTAGGGACTTAGCCTCCGGCATTACCCAGGCTCGGGTAGCCCTGGGTAGGCCTGGCTCTCCCAGCCGCCTGGGACAATCTCTCCCTCTCTCCTGGAACCCTGGGCCAGCCTGCCGCCTCAGGCTCGCCCCCCTGGGTCTCCTGGAAGTGGCGCCGCCTTGTGGACGAGCCGGGGAGAGCGGCTCTCCGTTGCCATCCGGTGGATTTTTAGCAGAATGCAGCCTGCAACCTGAATGCTGGCGCCGCCTTGTGGACAAGCCGGGGAGCGCGCCTCTCCGTTGCCATCCGGTGGATTTTTAGCAGATTGCAGCCTTCCACCTGCTAGGGACTTAGCCTCCGGCGTTACCCAGGCTCGGGTAGCCCTGGGTAGGCCTGGCTTTCCCAGCCGCCTGGGACAATCTCTCCCTCTCTCCTGGAACCCTGGGCCTGCCTGCCGCCTCAGGCTTAGCCCCCTGGGTTGCCTGGAAGTGGTGCCCTCTTGGTAGACACTTAGCAGAATGCAGCCTTCCACCTGCTAGGGACTTAGCCTCCGGCATTACCCAGGCTCGGGTAGCCCTGGGTAGGCCTGGCTTTCCCAGCCGCCTGGGACAATCTCTCCCTCTCTCCTGGAACCCTGGGCCAGCCTGCCGCCTCAGGCTTAGCCCCCTGGGTTGCCTGGAAGTGGTGCCCTCTTGGTAGACACTTAGCAGAATTCAGCCTGCCGCCTGCTAGGGACTCAGCCTCCGGCATGTACCCAGGCTCGGGTAGCCCTGGCTTTCCCAGCCGCCTGGGACAATCTCTCCCTCTCTCCTGGAACCCATGGCCGGCCTGCCGCCTCAGGCTCGCCCCCCTGGGTTTCCTGGAAGTGGAGCCGCCTTGTGGACAAGCCGGGGAGCGCGGCTCTCCGTTGCCATCCGGTGGATTTTTAGCAGATTGCAGCCTGCCACCTGCTAGGGACTTAGTCTCTGGCGTTACCCAGGCTCGGGTAGCCCTGCCTTTTCCCAGCCGCCTGGGACAATCTCTCCCTCTCTCCTGGAACCCATGGCCGGCCTGCCGCCTCAGGCTCGGCCCCCTGGGTCTCCTGGAAGTGTCTCCCTCTGGTAGACACTTAGCAGAATGCAGCCTGCCACCTGCT
>NW_027440621.1:459562-474562 GCF_031893055.1 Leptodactylus fuscus | reverse complement strand
CATCTCTCCCCGGCCGCCAAGGGGGATTTCCCTTCTGCGCGCCTGGCAGCTCCTGCCAATCATCTCTCCCCGGCCGCCCGGGGGATCTCGTTAAGGTCCGTGTTTCGTGGGGTTTTATTTCAAAGTTTGTCTTTTTTTTCCCCAAAGTGTCTAAGAGCCGATCGGCTCAGCGGGGGGCGCCCGTCGCCTCGCCCGGGATGGCGGCACCGGCGCCGGGTCGCCGTGCCTGCCAGCGGCCGCTCGGGGGATTTCCCTTCTGCGCGCCTGTCAGCTCCTGCCAATCATCTCTCCCCGGCCGCCCGGGGGATCTCTTATGGTCCGTGTTTTATGGGGGGGTTTTTTTGTGCGTTTGACCTTTTTTCCCCCAAAGCGTCTAAGTGCCGATCGGCTCGGCGGGAGGCGCCCGCCTGAAAACTGCGGCTTGCCACGCGACCTGAAGAGGCTTGTCACGCAACCCGGGGGGGCGGTGCCCTCGCTCTGCCTCCCCCCCGCGGGGATCCGCCGTCGGCGGCCTGTGAGCAGAGTTCACTGGGACTTTGTCAGAGTCGGGTGTCCGATCCCCTGGTACTCTGACTTTTGGTAAGCTAATTGACAGGACCCGCTGTCTCGGACACGGTTCTTGACGGGGGTGTTCAAAAGTAGGTCACAGAGAGAGTGTCACCTGTCCCATTACATGAAGACCAACCACTCAAAGTGTCCGACTTTGTGGAACTCCGGCCCGGATCCGGCCGTCAAATTCAACCTCATTCCGGTAGTGCCTTTTCCGCTCCGAGGCCTCCTCCGGGGCCGTCCGACGCCCGGTTCCACGGCGGGACCCCCGACACCGACTCGAGGAGGTACCCCTTTTTGCCGGCCGAGGTGCGCCGCCGCCGGCGTGAGGACGCCGCTCCCCGGTGTGAAAAACGGCCGCCGGAGGAATTTTGAAAGTTGAAAATTTGGCAAAGTGTCGACGGAAGTGCCAACCGCGCCGGCGGGGAGGCGCCCGTCGCCTCGCCCGGGATGGCGGCACCGGCGCCGGGTCGCCGCGCCTGCCAGCGGCCGCTAGTCTCCCCGGACGCCCGGGGGATTTCCCTTCCGCTCCCAGCGGCCGCAGTTCTCCTTCCGGTCCGCCTGGCGGCTGCCTCCGCCGGCTGCCAATCATCTCTCCCCGGCCGCCCGGGGGATTTCCCTTCTGCGCGCCTGGCAGCTCCTGCCAATCATCTCTCCCCGGCCGCCCGGGGGATCTCTTATGGTCCGTGTTTTATGGGGGGTTTTTTTTGTGTGTTTGACCTTTTTTCCCCCAAAGCGTCTAAGTGCCGATCGGCTCGGCGGGAGGCGCCCGCCTGAAAACTGCGGCTTGCCACGCGACCTGAAGAGGCTTGTCACGCAACCCGGGGGGGCGGTGCCCTCGCTCTGCCTCCCCCCCGCGGGGATCCGCCGTCGGCGGCCTGTGAGCAGAGTTCACTGGGACTTTGTCAGAGTCGGGTGTCCGATCCCCTGGTACTCTGACTTTTGGTAAGCTAATTGACAGGACTCGCTGTCTCGGACACGGTTCTTGACGGGGGTGTTCAAAAGTAGGTCACAGAGAGAGTGTCACCTGTCCCATTACATGAAGACCAACCACTCAAAGTGTCCGACTTTGTGGAACTCCGGCCCGGATCCGGCCGTCAAATTCAACCTCATTCCGGTAGTGCCTTTTCCGCTCCGAGGCCTCCTCCGGGGCCGTCCGACGCCCGGTTCCACGGCGGGACCCCCGACACCGACTCGAGGAGGTACCCCTTTTTGCCGGCCGAGGTGCGCCGCCGCCGGCGTGAGGACGCCGCTCCCCGGTGTGAAAAACGGCCGCCGGAGGAATTTTGAAAGTTGAAAATTTGGCAAAGTGTCGACGGAAGTGCCAACTGCGCCGGCGGGGAGGCGCCCGTCGCCTCGCCCGGGATGGCGGCACCGGCGCCGGGTCGCCGCGCCTGCCGCGGCCGCTAGTCTCCCCGGACGCCCGGGGGATTTCCCTTCCGCTCCCAGCGGCCGCAGTTCTCCTTCCGGTCCGCCTGGCGGCTGCCTCCGCCGGCTGCCAATCATCTCTCCGGATTTCCCTTCTGCGCGCCTGTCAGCTCCTGCAAATCCTCTCTCCCCGGCCGCTCGGGGAGGCGGGATCTCGCCCTCTGGTAGACGCTAGCAGCCTGCCACCTGCTAGGGACTCGGCCTCTGGCATTACCCAGGCTCCGGCAGCCCTGGGTCGGCCTGGCTTTTCCCAGCCGCCTGGGACGATCTCTCCCTCTGTCCTGGAACCCTGGGCC
Source organism: Leptodactylus fuscus (assembly GCF_031893055.1). Taxonomy (NCBI): domain Eukaryota; kingdom Metazoa; phylum Chordata; class Amphibia; order Anura; family Leptodactylidae; genus Leptodactylus; species Leptodactylus fuscus. Next base: position 472,289 of record NW_027440621.1, on the reverse strand, counting down.
GGCCTGCCGCCTCAGGCTTAGCCCCCTGGGTCGCCTGGAAGTGGCGCCGCCTTGTGGACGAGCCGGGGAGAGCCGCTCTCCGTTGCCATCCGGTGGATTTTTAGCAAATTGCAGCTTTCCATAGCAAATTGCAGCCTTCCACCTGCTAGGGACTTAGCCTCCGGCATGTACCCAGGCTCGGGTAGCCCTGGGTAGGCCTGGCTTTCCCAGCCGCCTGGGTCAATCTCTCCCTCTCTCCTGGAACCCTGGGCCAGCCTGCCGCCTCAGGCTTAGCCCCCTGGGTCGCCTGGAAGTGGTGCCCTCTTGGTAGACACTTAGCAGAATGCAGCCTGCCACCTGCTAGGGACTTAGCCTCTGGCTTTACCCAGGCTCGGGTAGCCCTGGGTCGGCCTGGCTTTCCCAGCCGCCTGGGACAATCTCTCCCTCTCTCCTGGAACCCTGGGCCGGCCTGCCGCCTCAGGCTTAGCCCCCTGGGTCGCCTGGAAGTGGCGCCGCCTTGTGGACGAGCCGGGGAGAGCCGCTCTCCGTTGCCATCCGGTGGATTTTTAGCAAATTGCAGCTTTCCATAGCAAATTGCAGCCTTCCACCTGCTAGGGACTTAGCCTCCGGCATGTACCCAGGCTCTGGTAGCCCTGGGTAGGCCTGGCTTTCCCAGCCGCCTGGGACAAATCTCTCCCTCTCTCCTGGAACCCTGGGCCAGCCTGCCGCCTCAGGCTTAGCCCCCTGGGTTGCCTGGAAGTGGTGCCCTCTTGGTAGACACTTAGCAGAATGCAGCCTGCCACCTGCTAGGGACTTAGCCTCTGGCTTTACCCAGGCTCGGGTAGCCCTGGGTCGGCCTGGCTTTCCCAGCCGCCTGGGACAATCTCTCCCTCTCTCCTGGAACCCTGGGCCGGCCTGCCGCCTCAGGCTTAGCCCCCTGGGTCGCCTGGAAGTGGCGCCGCCTTGTGGACGAGCCGGGGAGAGCCGCTCTCCGTTGCCATCCGGTGGATTTTTAGCAAATTGCAGCTTTCCATAGCAAATTGCAGCCTTCCACCTGCTAGGGACTTAGCCTCCGGCATGTACCCAGGCTCGGGTAGCCCTGGGTAGGCCTGGCTTTCCCAGCCGCCTGGGACGATCTCTCCTTCTTCTCCTGGAACCCTGGGCCAGCCTGCCGCCTCAGGCTTAGCCCCCTGGGTTGCCTGGAAGTGGTGCCCTCTTGGTAGACACTTAGCAGAATGCAGCCTGCCACCTGCTAGGGACTTAGCCTCTGGCTTTACCCAGGCTCGGGTAGCCCTGGGTCGGCCTGGCTTTCCCAGCCGCCTGGGACAATCTCTCCCTCTCTCCTGGAACCCTGGGCCGGCCTGCCGCCTCAGGCTTAGCCCCCTGGGTCGCCTGGAAGTGGCGCCGCCTTGTGGACGAGCCGGGGAGAGCCGCTCTCCGTTGCCATCCGGTGGATTTTTAGCAAATTGCAGCTTTCCATAGCAAATTGCAGCCTTCCACCTGCTAGGGACTTAGCCTCCGGCATGTACCCAGGCTCGGGTGGCCCTGGGTAGGCCTGGCTTTCCCAGCCGCCTGGGTCAATCTCTCCCTCTCTCCTGAAACCCTGGGCCAGCCTGCCGCCTCAGGCTTAGCCCCCTGGGTCTCCTGGAAGTGTCGCCCTCTGGTAGACACTTAGCAGAATTCAGCCTGCCGCCTGCTAGGGACTCAGCCTCCGGCATGTACCCAGGCTCGGGTAGCCCTGGCTTTCCCAGCCGCCTGGGACAATCTCTCCCTCTCTCCTGGAACCCTGGGCCAGCCTGCCGCCTCAGGCTTAGCCCCCTGGGTCGCCTGGAAGTGGTGCCCTCTCGGTAGACACTTGGCAGCATGCAGCCTGCCACCTGCTAGGGACTTAGCCTCTGGCTTTACCCAGGCTCGGGTAGCCCTGGGTCGGCCTGGCTTTCCCAGCCGCCTGGGACGATCTCTCCCTCTCTCTCCTGGAACCCTGGGCCGGCCTGCCGCCTCAGGCTTAGCCCCCTGGGTCGCCTGGAAGTGGCGCCGCCTTGTGGACGAGCCGGGGAGAGCGGCTCTCCGTTGCCATCCGGTGGATTTTTAGCAGAATGCAGCCTGCAACCCGAGTGCTGGCGCCGCCTTGTGGACGAGCCGGGGACTGCGGCTCTCCGTTGCCATCCGGTGGATTTTTAGCAGATTGCAGCCTTCCACCTGCTAGGGACTTAGCCTCCGGCATGTGCCCAGGCTCGGGTAGCCCTGGGTAGGCCTGGCTTTCCCAGCCGCCTGGGACGATCTCTCCCTCTTCTCCTGGAACCCTGGGCCAGCCTGCCGCCTCAGGCTTAGCCCCCTGGGTTGCCTGGAAGTGGTGCCCTCTCGGTAGACACTTAGCAGAACGCAGCCTGCCGCCTGCTAGGGACTTATCCTCTGGCTTTACCCAGGCTGGGGTGGCCCTGGGTCGGCCTGGCTTTTTTCCCAGCCGCCTGGGACAATCTCTCCCTCTCTCCATGAACCCTGGGCCGGCCTGCCGCCTCAGACTTCCCCTTCCGCTCCGAGCGGCCGCAGTTCTCGTTCTGGTCCGCCTGGCAGCTACCTCCGCCGGCTGCCAATCATCTCTCTCTCTCTCTCCCCCCGGCCGCCCGGGGGAACTTCCCTTCTGCGCGCGCCTGGCAGCTACCTCCGCCTGCCAATCATCTCTCCCCCGGCCCTCCCGGGGGACCTCCCTTCTGCGCCGGCCGGCCGGCCGGCCGGCTGCAGTTCTCACTGGTCCGTGTTGTATGGGGTTTATTAAAATGTCGGTCTTTTTCCCCCAAAGTGTCTAAAAGTGCCGATCGGCTCGGCGGGAGGCGCCCGTCGCCTCCCCCGGGATGGCGGCACCGGCGCCCTCTCGCCGTACCTGCCAGCGGCCGCTCGTCTCCCCTGGCCCGCGCCGGGGGATTTCCCTTCTGCTCGGAGCGGCCGCAGTTCTCCTTCTGGTCCGCCTGGCGGCTGCCTCCGCCTGCTGCCAATCATCTCTCCCCGGCCGCACAGGGGGACTTCCCTTCTGCGCGCCTGGCAGCTCCTGCCAATCATCTCTCCCCGGCCGCCCGGGGGATCTCACCGAGGTCCGTGTTTCGTGGGGTTTTATTTCAAAGTTTGCCTTTTTTATTTTTTTCCCCAAAGTGTCCAAGAGCCGATCGGCTCAGCGGGGGGCGCCCGTCGCCTCGCCCGGGATGGCGGCACCGGCGCCCTCTCGCCGTACCTGCCAGCGGCCGCTCGTCTCCCCTGGCCCGCCCGGGGGATTTCCCTTCTGCTCGGAGCGGCCGCAGTTCTCATTCTAGCGCGCAGGGCAGCTCCTGCCAATCATCTCTCCCTTCCGCGACCAGCCGGAAGCGGTTCTCATTGGTCCGTGTTTCGTTGGTTATTTATTTTTCAAAGTTTGACTTTTTCTTTTTTTTTTCCCCAAAAGTGTCTAAAAGTGCCGATTGGCTCGGCGGGAAGCGCCCGCCTGAAAACCGAGGCTTGCCACGCGACCTAAAGAGGCTTGTCTCGCAACCCGGGGGGGGCGGTGCCCTCGCTCTGCCTCCCCCCCGCAGGGATCCGCCGTCGGCGGCCTGTCAGCAGAGTTCACTGGGACTTTGTCAGAGTCGGGTGTCCGATGCCCTGGTACTCTGACTTTTGGTAAGCTAATTGACAGCACACGCTGTCTCGGACACGGTTCTTGACGGGGGTGTTCAAAAGTAGGTCACAGAGAGAGTGTCACCTGTCCCATTACATGAAGACCAACCACTCAAAGTGTCCGACTTTGTGGAACTCCGGCCCGGATCCGGCCGTCAAATTCAACCTCATTCCGGTAGTGCCTTTTCGGCTCCGAGGCCTCCTCCGGGGCCGTCCGACGCCCGGTTCCACGGCGGGACCCCCGACACCGACTCGAGGTGGTACCCCTTCGTGCCGGCCGAGGCGCGCCGCCGCCGGCGTGAGGGCGCCGCTCCCCGGAGTGAAACACGGCCGCCGGAGGAATTTTGAAAGTTGAAAATTTGACTAAGTGTCGACGGAAGTGCCATATGCGCCGGGCGGGAGGCGCCCGTCGCCTCGCCCGGGATGGCGGCGCCGGCGCCGGCTCGCCGCGCCTGGCAGCGGCCGCTCGTCTCCCCGGAGGCCCGGGGGATTTCCCTTCTGCTCGGAGCGGCCGCAGTTCTCCTTCTGGTCCGCCTGGCAGCTACCTCCGCCGGCTGCCAATCATCTCTCTCCCCGGCCCGGGGGGGACGACTCTCCCTTCTGCGCGTGCGCGCCTGTCAGCTCCTGCAAATCGTCTCTCCCGCCGCCCGCCGAGGGGGGATTTCCCTTCTGCGCGTGCGCGCCTGTCAGCTCCTGCCAATCATCTCTCCTCTCTCCCCGCGGCCGCCCGGGGGCTTTCCCTTCTGCGCGCGCGCGTGCGCGCCTGTCAGCTCCTGCAAATCGTCTCTCCCCCCCCGGCCGCCAAGGGGGATTTCCCTTCTGCGTGCGCGCCTGTCAGCTCCTGCAAATCCTCTCTCCCCGGCCGCTCGGGGAGGCGGGATCTCGCCCTCTGGTAGACGCTAGCAGCCTGCCACCTGCTAGGGACTCGGCCTCCGGCATTGCCCAGGCAACGGCAGCCCTGGGTCGGCCTGGCTTTTTCCCAGCCGCCTGGGACGATCTCTCCCTCTGTCCTGGAACCCTGGGCCGGCCTGCCGCCTCAGGCTTAGCCCCCTGGGTCGCCTGGAAGTGGCGCCGCCTTGTGGACGAGCCGGGGAGAGCGGCTCTACGTTGCCATCCGGTGGATTTTTAGCAAATTGCAGCTTTCCATAGCAAATTGCAGCTTTCCATAGCAAATGGCAGCTTTCCACCTGCTAGGGACTTATCCTCTGGCTTTACCCAGGCTGGGGTGGCCCTGGGTCGGCCTGGCTTTTTTCCCAGCCGCCTGGGACGATCTCTCCCTCTCTCCTGGAACCCCGGGCCGGCCTGCCGCCCTCAGGCTTAGCCCCCTGGGTCTCCTGGAAGTGTCTCCCTCTGGAAGTCACTTAGCAGAACGCAGCCTACCGCCTGCTAGGGACTTAGCCTCTGGCTTTACCCAGGCTAGGGTAGCCCTGGGTCGGCCTGGCTTTTTTCCCAGCCGCCCGGGACGATCTCTCCCTCTCTCCTGGAACCCTGGGCCGGCCTGCCGCCCTCAGGCTTAGCCCCCTGGGTCGCCTGGAAGTGGCGCCGCCTTGTGGACGAGCGGGGGAGAGCGGCTCTCCGTTGCCATCCGGTGGATTTTTAGCAGAATGCAGCCTGCAACCCGAGTGCTGGCGCCGCCTTGTGGACGAGCCGGGGACCGCGGCTCTCCGTTGCCATCCGGTGGATTTTTAGCAGAATGCAGCCTTCCACCTGCTAGGGACTTAGCCTCCGGCATGTATCCAGGCTCGGGTAGCCCTGGGTAGGCCTGGCTTTCCCAGCCGCCTGGGACAATCTCTCCCTCTCTCCTGGAGCCCATGGCCGGCCTGCCGCCCTCAGGCTTAGCCCCCTGGGTTTCCTGGAAGCGTCTACCTCTGGTAGACACTTAGCAGAATGCAGCCTTCCACCTGCTAGGGACTTAGCCTCCGGCATCTACCCAGGCTCGGGTAGCCCTGGGTAGGCTTGGCTTTCCCAGCCGCCTGGGACCATCTCTCCCTCTCTCCTGGAACCCTGGGCCAGCCTGCCGCCTCAGGCTTAGCCCCCTGGGTCGCCTGGAAGTGGCGCCGCCTTGTGGACAAGCGGGGGAGAGCGGCTCTACGTTGCCATCCGGTGGACTTTTAGCAGAATGCAGCCTGCAACCCGAGTGCTGGCGCCGCCTTGTGGACGAGCCGGGGACTGCGGCTCTCCGTTGCCATCCGGTGGATTTTTAGCAGATTGCAGCCTTCCACCTGCAAGGGACTCAGCCTCCGGCATGTACCCAGGCTCGGGTAGCCCTGGGTAGGCCTGGCTTTCCCAGCCGCCTGGGACGATCTCTCCCTCTCTCCTGGAACCCTGGGCCGGCCTGCCGCCCTCAGGCTTAGCCCCCTGGGTCGCCTGGAAGTGGCGCCGCCTTGTGGACGAGCCGGGGAGAGCGGCTCTCCGTTGCCATCCGGTGGATTTTTAGCAGAATGCAGCCTGCAACCCGAGTGCTGGCGCCGCCTTGTGGACGAGCCGGGGACCGCGGCTCTCCGTTGCCATCCGGTGGATTTTTAGCAGATTGCAGCCTTCCACCTGCTAGGGACTTAGCCTCCGGCATGTACCCAGGCTCGGGTAGCCCTGGGTAGGCCTGGCTTTTTTCCCAGCCGCCTGGGACGAACTCTCCCTCTCTCCTGGAACCCTGGGCCGGCCTGCCGCCCTCAGGCTTAGCCCCCTGGGTCTCCTGGAAGTGTCTCCCTCTGGAAGTCACTTAGCAGAACGCAGCCTGCCGCCTGCTAGGGACTTAGCCTCTGGCTTTACCCAGGCTAGGGTAGCCCTGGGTCGGCCTGGCTTTTTTCCCAGCCGCCTGGGACGATCTCTCCCTCTCTCCTGGAACCCTGGGCCAGCCTGCCGCCTCAGGCTTAGCCCCCTGGGTTGCCTGGAAGTGGTGCCCTCTTGGTAGACACTTAGCAGATTGCAGCCTTCCACCTGCTAGGGACTTAGCCTCTGGCATTACCCAGGCTCGGGTCGGCCTGGCTGTCCCAGCCGCCTGGGACGATCTCTCCCTCTCTCCTGGAACCCTGGGCCGGCCTGCCGCCCTCAGGCTTAGCCCCCTGGGTCGCCTGGAAGTGGCGCCGCCTTGTGGACAAGCGGGGGAGAGCGGCTCTCCGTTGCCATCCGGTGGATTTTTAGCAGAATGCAGCCTGCAACCCGAGTGCTGGCGCCGCCTTGTGGACGAGCCGGGGACCGCGGCTCTCCGTTGCCATCCGGTGGATTTTTAGCAGATTGCAGCCTTCCACCTGCTAGGGACTTAGCCTCTGGCATTACCCAGGCTCGGGTAGGCCTGGCTGTCCCAGCCGCCTGGGACGATCTCTCCCTCTCTCCTGGAACCCTGGGCCGGCCTGCCACCTCAGGCTTAGCCCCCTGGGTCGCCTGGAAGTGGCGCCGCCTTGTGGGCAAGCGGGGGAGAGCGGCTCTCCGTTGCCATCCGGTGGATTTTTAGCAGAATGCAGCCTGCAACCCGAGTGCTGGCGCCGCCTTGTGGACGAGCCGGGGACTGCGGCTCTCCGTTGCCATCCGGTGGATTTTTAGCAGATTGCAGCCTTCCACCTGCTAGGGACTTAGCCTCTGGCATTACCCAGGCTCGGGTAGGCCTGGCTTTCCCAGCCGCCTGGGACCATCTCTCCCTCCCTCCTGGAACCCATGGCCAGCCTGCCGCCTCAGGCTTAGCCCCCTGGGTCTCCTGGAAGTGTCGCCCTCTGGTAGACACTTAGCAGAACGCAGCCTTCCACCTGTTAGGGACTTAGCCTCCGGCATGTACCCAGGCTCGGGTAGCCCTGGGTAGGCCTGGCTCTCCCAGCCGCCTGGGACGGTCTCTCCCTCTCTCCTGGAACCCTGGGCCAGCCTGCCGCCTCAGGCTTAGCCCCCTGGGTCTCCTGGAAGTGTCGCCCTCTGGTAGACACTTAGCAGAATGCAGCCTTCCACCTGCTAGGGACTTAGCCTCCGGCATGTACCCCGGCTCGGGTAGCCCTGGGTAGGCCTGGCTCTCCCAGCCGCCTGGGACGGTCTCTCCCTCTCTCCTGGAACCCTGGGCCAGCCTGCCGCCTCAGGCTTAGCCCCCTGGGTCTCCTGGAAGTGTCTCCCTCTGGAAGACACTTAGCAGAACGCAGCCTGCCACCTGCTAGGGACTTAGCCTCTGGCTTTACCCAGGCTTGGGTAGCCCTGGGTCGGCCTGGCTTTTTTCCCAGCCGCCCGGGACGATCTCTCCCTCTCTCCTGGAACCCTGGGCCGGCCTGCCACCTCAGGCTTAGCCCCCTGGGTCGCCTGGAAGTGGCGCCGCCTTGTGGATGAGCCGGGGAGAGCGGCTCTACGTTGCCATCCGGTGGATTTTTAACAGAATGCAGCCTGCAACCCGAGTGCTGGCGCCGCCTTGTGGACGAGCCGGGGACTGCGGCTCTCCGTTGCCATCCGGTGGATTTTTAGCAGATTGCAGCCTGCCAGCTGCTAGGGACTAAGTCTCTGGCGTTACCCAGGCTCGGGTAGCCCTGGCTTTCCCAGCCGCCTGGGACAATCTCTCCCTCCCTCCTGGAACCCATGGCCGGCCTGCCGCCCTCAGGCTTAGCCCCCTGGGTCTCCTGGAAGTGTCTCCCTCTGGAAGACACTTAGCAGAACGCAGCCTGCCACCTGCTAGGGACTTAGCCTCTGGCTTTGCCCAGGCTCGGGTAGCCCTGGGTCGGCCTGGCTTTTTTCCCAGCCGCCCGGGACGATCTCTCCCTCCCTCCTGGAACCCTGGGCCAGCCTGCCGCCTCAGGCTTAGCCCCCTGGGTCTCCTGGAAGTGTCGCCCTCTGGTAGACACTTAGCAGAATGCAGCCTTCCACCTGCTAGGGACTTAGCCTCCGGCATGTACCCCGGCTCGGGTAGCCCTGGGTAGGCCTGGCTCTCCCAGCCGCCTGGGACGGTCTCTCCCTCTCTCCTGGAACCCTGGGCCAGCCTGCCGCCTCAGGCTTAGCCCCCTGGGTCTCCTGGAAGTGTCGCCCTCTGGTAGACACTTAGCAGAATGCAGCCTTCCACCTGCTAGGGACTTAGCCTCCGGCATGTACCCCGGCTCGGGTAGCCCTGGGTAGGCCTGGCTCTCCCAGCCGCCTGGGACGGTCTCTCCCTCTCTCCTGGAACCCTGGGCCAGCCTGCCGCCTCAGGCTTAGCCCCCTGGGTCTCCTGGAAGTGTCGCCCTCTGGTAGACACTTAGCAGAATGCAGCCTTCCACCTGCTAGGGACTTAGCCTCCGGCATGTACCCAGGCTCGGGTAGCCCTGGGTAGGCCTGGCTCTCCCAGCCGCCTGGGACGGTCTCTCCCTCTCTCCTGGAACCCTGGGCCAGCCTGCCGCCTCAGGCTTAGCCCCCTGGGTCTCCTGGAAGTGTCGCCCTCTGGTAGACACTTAGCAGAATGCAGCCTTCCACCTGTTAGGGACTTAGCCTCTGGCTTTACCCAGGCTTGGGTAGCCCCAGCCCGGCCTGGCGCTCGCCGCAGGAAGGCCTCCTCGGGGGCTCCGGTTTTTTGGGGGTTTTTTTGTCAAAGTGTCTACGGAAGTGGAAGTTCTCTCAGGGGGAAGCTCCCCTCGGACCCTGCCCAGGAGGGTGAGCCCCGGCCCGGCTTGCCTCCCCTAGGCCCGCCCGCTCCGGAACCCGGTTCTCCCTGCAGACCCCGCCTCGGGGCAACCCTCCAGCTCCCCATCTCCCGGCAGCCGGGGTCAAATACAGCACCACCTCTTCCTTCCGCTGGCCCTCAAGAGTCCTCACCGCTCCCCCAGGCAGGCTTCCACGGGAGGCCGATCGGACCCCGCCATTAAGCCCCCTGACAAACGGCCGTCCCTGGAAGTCTCTCCGGGCCCGACTATTAAGTCCCACCGCCGACCCTCCGGGGCCGACTATTAAGTCCCACCGCCGACCCTCCGGGGCCGACTATTAAGTCCCACCGCCGACCCTCCGGGGCCGACTATTAAGCCCCACCGCCGACCCTCCGGGGCCGACTATTAAGTCCCACCGCCGACCCTCCGGGGCCGACTATTAAGTCCCACCGCCGACCCTCCGGGGCCGACTATTAAGTCCCACCGCCGACCCTCCGGGGCCGACTATTAAGCCCCACCGCCGACCCTCCGGGGCCGACTATTAAGCCCACTGCCAGAGATAGCACTCATGGGAATCTCTCTGGGCCCGACTATTAAGTCCAACTGTGACTTATGCTTGGAAATGTGACTTATGCTTGGAAATGTGACTTATGCTTGGAAATGTGACTTATGCTTGGAAATGTGACTTATGCTTGGAAATGTGACTTATGCTGGCAAATGTGACTTATGCTGGCAAATGTGACTTATGCTTGCAAATGTGACTTATGCTGGGAAATGTGACTTGTCCTCGCAAATGTGACTTATGCTGGCAAATGTGACTTATGCTGGCAAATGTGACTTATGCTGGCAAATGTGACTTATGCTGGCAAATGTGACTTATGCTGGCAAATGTGACTTATGCTGGCAAATGTGACTTGTCCTCCCAAATGTGACTTATGCTGGGAAGTGTGACTTGTCCTCCCAAATGTGACTTATGCTGGGAAATGTGACTTGTCCTCCCAAATGTGACTTATGCTGGGAAATGTGACTTGTCCTCCCAAATGTGACTTATGCTGGGAAGTGTGACTTGTCCTCCCAAATGTGACTTATGCTGGGAAATGTGACTTGTCCTCCCAAATGTGACTTATGCTGGGAAATGTGACTTGTCCTCCCAAATGTGACTTATGCTGGCAAATGTGACTTGTCCTCCCAAATGTGACTTATGCTGGCAAATGTGACTTGTCCGCCCGAATGTGACTTATCCAGCTAAATGAGACTTCTCCCTAAGCTGAGCTCCAGGGAGGGTAGCTGGTAGACTGGGGGCTTAATCTTCAGCTTCTACCGGGCTTATGGAGCCCTGAGTCGGCCTGGCTCTCCCAGCCGCCGGGGACAATCTCTCCCTCTCTCCTGGAACCCTGGGCCAGCCTGCCGCCTCAGGCTCGCCCCCCTGGGTCTCCTGGAAGTGGCGCCGCCTTGTGGACGAGCCGGGGAGAGCGGCTCTCCGTTGCCATCCGGTGGATTTTTAGCAGAATGCAGCCTGCAACCTGAATGCTGGCGCCGCCTTGTGGACAAGCCGGTTAGCGCGCCTCTCCGTTGCCATCCGGTGGATTTTTAGCAGATTGCAGCCTTCCACCTGCTAGGGACTTAGCCTCCGGCGTTACCCAGGCTCGGGTAGCCCTGGGTAGGCCTGGCTCTCCCAGCCGCCTGGGACAATCTCTCCCTCTCTCCTGGAACCCTGGGCCTGCCTGCCGCCTCAGGCTTAGCCCCCTGGGTTGCCTGGAAGTGGTGCCCTCTTGGTAGACACTTAGCAGAATGCAGCCTGCCACCTGCTAGGGACTGAGCCTCCGGCATTACCCAGGCTCGGGTAGCCCTGGGTAGGCCTGGCTCTCCCAGCCGCCTGGGACAATCTCTCCCTCTCTCCTGGAACCCTGGGCCAGCCTGCCGCCTCAGGCTCGCCCCCCTGGGTCTCCTGGAAGTGGCGCCGCCTTGTGGACGAGCCGGGGAGAGCGGCTCTCCGTTGCCATCCGGTGGATTTTTAGCAGAATGCAGCCTGCAACCTGAATGCTGGCGCCGCCTTGTGGACAAGCCGGGGAGCGCGCCTCTCCGTTGCCATCCGGTGGATTTTTAGCAGATTGCAGCCTTCCACCTGCTAGGGACTTAGCCTCCGGCGTTACCCAGGCTCGGGTAGCCCTGGGTAGGCCTGGCTTTCCCAGCCGCCTGGGACAATCTCTCCCTCTCTCCTGGAACCCTGGGCCTGCCTGCCGCCTCAGGCTTAGCCCCCTGGGTTGCCTGGAAGTGGTGCCCTCTTGGTAGACACTTAGCAGAATGCAGCCTTCCACCTGCTAGGGACTTAGCCTCCGGCATTACCCAGGCTCGGGTAGCCCTGGGTAGGCCTGGCTTTCCCAGCCGCCTGGGACAATCTCTCCCTCTCTCCTGGAACCCTGGGCCAGCCTGCCGCCTCAGGCTTAGCCCCCTGGGTTGCCTGGAAGTGGTGCCCTCTTGGTAGACACTTAGCAGAATTCAGCCTGCCGCCTGCTAGGGACTCAGCCTCCGGCATGTACCCAGGCTCGGGTAGCCCTGGCTTTCCCAGCCGCCTGGGACAATCTCTCCCTCTCTCCTGGAACCCATGGCCGGCCTGCCGCCTCAGGCTCGCCCCCCTGGGTTTCCTGGAAGTGGAGCCGCCTTGTGGACAAGCCGGGGAGCGCGGCTCTCCGTTGCCATCCGGTGGATTTTTAGCAGATTGCAGCCTGCCACCTGCTAGGGACTTAGTCTCTGGCGTTACCCAGGCTCGGGTAGCCCTGCCTTTTCCCAGCCGCCTGGGACAATCTCTCCCTCTCTCCTGGAACCCTGGGCCTGCCTGCCGCCTCAGGCTTAGCCCCCTGGGTTGCCTGGAAGTGGTGCCCTCTTGGTAGACACTTAGCAGAATGCAGCCTTCCACCTGCTAGGGACTTAGCCTCCGGCATTACCCAGGCTCGGGTAGCCCTGGGTAGGCCTGGCTCTCCCAGCCGCCTGGGACAATCTCTCCCTCTCTCCTGGAACCCTGGGCCAGCCTGCCGCCTCAGGCTCGCCCCCCTGGGTCTCCTGGAAGTGGCGCCGCCTTGTGGACGAGCCGGGGAGAGCGGCTCTCCGTTGCCATCCGGTGGATTTTTAGCAGAATGCAGCCTGCAACCTGAATGCTGGCGCCGCCTTGTGGACAAGCCGGGGAGCGCGCCTCTCCGTTGCCATCCGGTGGATTTTTAGCAGATTGCAGCCTTCCACCTGCTAGGGACTTAGCCTCCGGCGTTACCCAGGCTCGGGTAGCCCTGGGTAGGCCTGGCTTTCCCAGCCGCCTGGGACAATCTCTCCCTCTCTCCTGGAACCCTGGGCCTGCCTGCCGCCTCAGGCTTAGCCCCCTGGGTTGCCTGGAAGTGGTGCCCTCTTGGTAGACACTTAGCAGAATGCAGCCTTCCACCTGCTAGGGACTTAGCCTCCGGCATTACCCAGGCTCGGGTAGCCCTGGGTAGGCCTGGCTTTCCCAGCCGCCTGGGACAATCTCTCCCTCTCTCCTGGAACCC
>NW_027440621.1:434562-449562 GCF_031893055.1 Leptodactylus fuscus | reverse complement strand
CCGACTTTGTGGAACTCCGGCCCGGATCCGGCCGTCAAATTCAACCTCATTCCGGTAGTGCCTTTTCCGCTCCGAGGCCTCCTCCGGGGCCGTCCGACGCCCGGTTCCACGGCGGGACCCCCGACACCGACTCGAGGTGGTACCCCTTTTTGCCGGCCGAGGTGCGCCGCCGCCGGCGTGAGGACGCCGCTCCCCGGTGTGAAAAACGGCCGCCGGAGGAATTTTGAAAGTTGAAAATTTGGCAAAGTGTCGACGGAAGTGCCAACCGCGCCGGCGGGGAGGCGCCCGTCGCCTCGCCCGGGATGGCGGCACCGGCGCCGGGTCGCCGCGCCTGCCAGCGGCCGCTAGTCTCCCCGGACGCCCGGGGGATTTCCCTTCCGCTCCCAGCGGCCGCAGTTCTCCTTCTGGTCCGCCTGGCGGCTGCCTCCGCCGGCTGCCAATCATCTCTCCCCGGCCGCCCGGGGGATTTCCCTTCTGCGCGCCTGGCAGCTCCTGCCAATCATCTCTCCCCGGCCGCCAAGGGGGATTTCCCTTCTGCGCGCCTGGCAGCTCCTGCCAATCATCTCTCCCCGGCCGCCCGGGGGATCTCGTTAAGGTCCGTGTTTCGTGGGGTTTTATTTCAAAGTTTGTCTTTTTTTTCCCCAAAGTGTCTAAGAGCCGATCGGCTCAGCGGGGGGCGCCCGTCGCCTCGCCCGGGATGGCGGCACCGGCGCCGGGTCGCCGTGCCTGCCAGCGGCCGCTCGGGGGATTTCCCTTCTGCGCGCCTGTCAGCTCCTGCCAATCATCTCTCCCCGGCCGCCCGGGGGATCTCTTATGGTCCGTGTTTTATGGGGGGGTTTTTTTGTGCGTTTGACCTTTTTTCCCCCAAAGCGTCTAAGTGCCGATCGGCTCGGCGGGAGGCGCCCGCCTGAAAACTGCGGCTTGCCACGCGACCTGAAGAGGCTTGTCACGCAACCCGGGGGGGCGGTGCCCTCGCTCTGCCTCCCCCCCGCGGGGATCCGCCGTCGGCGGCCTGTGAGCAGAGTTCACTGGGACTTTGTCAGAGTCGGGTGTCCGATCCCCTGGTACTCTGACTTTTGGTAAGCTAATTGACAGGACCCGCTGTCTCGGACACGGTTCTTGACGGGGGTGTTCAAAAGTAGGTCACAGAGAGAGTGTCACCTGTCCCATTACATGAAGACCAACCACTCAAAGTGTCCGACTTTGTGGAACTCCGGCCCGGATCCGGCCGTCAAATTCAACCTCATTCCGGTAGTGCCTTTTCCGCTCCGAGGCCTCCTCCGGGGCCGTCCGACGCCCGGTTCCACGGCGGGACCCCCGACACCGACTCGAGGAGGTACCCCTTTTTGCCGGCCGAGGTGCGCCGCCGCCGGCGTGAGGACGCCGCTCCCCGGTGTGAAAAACGGCCGCCGGAGGAATTTTGAAAGTTGAAAATTTGGCAAAGTGTCGACGGAAGTGCCAACCGCGCCGGCGGGGAGGCGCCCGTCGCCTCGCCCGGGATGGCGGCACCGGCGCCGGGTCGCCGCGCCTGCCAGCGGCCGCTAGTCTCCCCGGACGCCCGGGGGATTTCCCTTCCGCTCCCAGCGGCCGCAGTTCTCCTTCCGGTCCGCCTGGCGGCTGCCTCCGCCGGCTGCCAATCATCTCTCCCCGGCCGCCCGGGGGATTTCCCTTCTGCGCGCCTGGCAGCTCCTGCCAATCATCTCTCCCCGGCCGCCCGGGGGATCTCTTATGGTCCGTGTTTTATGGGGGGTTTTTTTTGTGTGTTTGACCTTTTTTCCCCCAAAGCGTCTAAGTGCCGATCGGCTCGGCGGGAGGCGCCCGCCTGAAAACTGCGGCTTGCCACGCGACCTGAAGAGGCTTGTCACGCAACCCGGGGGGGCGGTGCCCTCGCTCTGCCTCCCCCCCGCGGGGATCCGCCGTCGGCGGCCTGTGAGCAGAGTTCACTGGGACTTTGTCAGAGTCGGGTGTCCGATCCCCTGGTACTCTGACTTTTGGTAAGCTAATTGACAGGACTCGCTGTCTCGGACACGGTTCTTGACGGGGGTGTTCAAAAGTAGGTCACAGAGAGAGTGTCACCTGTCCCATTACATGAAGACCAACCACTCAAAGTGTCCGACTTTGTGGAACTCCGGCCCGGATCCGGCCGTCAAATTCAACCTCATTCCGGTAGTGCCTTTTCCGCTCCGAGGCCTCCTCCGGGGCCGTCCGACGCCCGGTTCCACGGCGGGACCCCCGACACCGACTCGAGGAGGTACCCCTTTTTGCCGGCCGAGGTGCGCCGCCGCCGGCGTGAGGACGCCGCTCCCCGGTGTGAAAAACGGCCGCCGGAGGAATTTTGAAAGTTGAAAATTTGGCAAAGTGTCGACGGAAGTGCCAACTGCGCCGGCGGGGAGGCGCCCGTCGCCTCGCCCGGGATGGCGGCACCGGCGCCGGGTCGCCGCGCCTGCCGCGGCCGCTAGTCTCCCCGGACGCCCGGGGGATTTCCCTTCCGCTCCCAGCGGCCGCAGTTCTCCTTCCGGTCCGCCTGGCGGCTGCCTCCGCCGGCTGCCAATCATCTCTCCGGATTTCCCTTCTGCGCGCCTGTCAGCTCCTGCAAATCCTCTCTCCCCGGCCGCTCGGGGAGGCGGGATCTCGCCCTCTGGTAGACGCTAGCAGCCTGCCACCTGCTAGGGACTCGGCCTCTGGCATTACCCAGGCTCCGGCAGCCCTGGGTCGGCCTGGCTTTTCCCAGCCGCCTGGGACGATCTCTCCCTCTGTCCTGGAACCCTGGGCCGGCCTGCCGCCTCAGGCTTAGCCCCCTGGGTCGCCTGGAAGTGGCGCCGCCTTGTGGACGAGCCGGGGAGAGCCGCTCTCCGTTGCCATCCGGTGGATTTTTAGCAAATTGCAGCTTTCCATAGCAAATTGCAGCCTTCCACCTGCTAGGGACTTAGCCTCCGGCATGTACCCAGGCTCGGGTAGCCCTGGGTAGGCCTGGCTTTCCCAGCCGCCTGGGTCAATCTCTCCCTCTCTCCTGGAACCCTGGGCCAGCCTGCCGCCTCAGGCTTAGCCCCCTGGGTCGCCTGGAAGTGGTGCCCTCTTGGTAGACACTTAGCAGAATGCAGCCTGCCACCTGCTAGGGACTTAGCCTCTGGCTTTACCCAGGCTCGGGTAGCCCTGGGTCGGCCTGGCTTTCCCAGCCGCCTGGGACAATCTCTCCCTCTCTCCTGGAACCCTGGGCCGGCCTGCCGCCTCAGGCTTAGCCCCCTGGGTCGCCTGGAAGTGGCGCCGCCTTGTGGACGAGCCGGGGAGAGCCGCTCTCCGTTGCCATCCGGTGGATTTTTAGCAAATTGCAGCTTTCCATAGCAAATTGCAGCCTTCCACCTGCTAGGGACTTAGCCTCCGGCATGTACCCAGGCTCTGGTAGCCCTGGGTAGGCCTGGCTTTCCCAGCCGCCTGGGACAAATCTCTCCCTCTCTCCTGGAACCCTGGGCCAGCCTGCCGCCTCAGGCTTAGCCCCCTGGGTTGCCTGGAAGTGGTGCCCTCTTGGTAGACACTTAGCAGAATGCAGCCTGCCACCTGCTAGGGACTTAGCCTCTGGCTTTACCCAGGCTCGGGTAGCCCTGGGTCGGCCTGGCTTTCCCAGCCGCCTGGGACAATCTCTCCCTCTCTCCTGGAACCCTGGGCCGGCCTGCCGCCTCAGGCTTAGCCCCCTGGGTCGCCTGGAAGTGGCGCCGCCTTGTGGACGAGCCGGGGAGAGCCGCTCTCCGTTGCCATCCGGTGGATTTTTAGCAAATTGCAGCTTTCCATAGCAAATTGCAGCCTTCCACCTGCTAGGGACTTAGCCTCCGGCATGTACCCAGGCTCGGGTAGCCCTGGGTAGGCCTGGCTTTCCCAGCCGCCTGGGACGATCTCTCCTTCTTCTCCTGGAACCCTGGGCCAGCCTGCCGCCTCAGGCTTAGCCCCCTGGGTTGCCTGGAAGTGGTGCCCTCTTGGTAGACACTTAGCAGAATGCAGCCTGCCACCTGCTAGGGACTTAGCCTCTGGCTTTACCCAGGCTCGGGTAGCCCTGGGTCGGCCTGGCTTTCCCAGCCGCCTGGGACAATCTCTCCCTCTCTCCTGGAACCCTGGGCCGGCCTGCCGCCTCAGGCTTAGCCCCCTGGGTCGCCTGGAAGTGGCGCCGCCTTGTGGACGAGCCGGGGAGAGCCGCTCTCCGTTGCCATCCGGTGGATTTTTAGCAAATTGCAGCTTTCCATAGCAAATTGCAGCCTTCCACCTGCTAGGGACTTAGCCTCCGGCATGTACCCAGGCTCGGGTGGCCCTGGGTAGGCCTGGCTTTCCCAGCCGCCTGGGTCAATCTCTCCCTCTCTCCTGAAACCCTGGGCCAGCCTGCCGCCTCAGGCTTAGCCCCCTGGGTCTCCTGGAAGTGTCGCCCTCTGGTAGACACTTAGCAGAATTCAGCCTGCCGCCTGCTAGGGACTCAGCCTCCGGCATGTACCCAGGCTCGGGTAGCCCTGGCTTTCCCAGCCGCCTGGGACAATCTCTCCCTCTCTCCTGGAACCCTGGGCCAGCCTGCCGCCTCAGGCTTAGCCCCCTGGGTCGCCTGGAAGTGGTGCCCTCTCGGTAGACACTTGGCAGCATGCAGCCTGCCACCTGCTAGGGACTTAGCCTCTGGCTTTACCCAGGCTCGGGTAGCCCTGGGTCGGCCTGGCTTTCCCAGCCGCCTGGGACGATCTCTCCCTCTCTCTCCTGGAACCCTGGGCCGGCCTGCCGCCTCAGGCTTAGCCCCCTGGGTCGCCTGGAAGTGGCGCCGCCTTGTGGACGAGCCGGGGAGAGCGGCTCTCCGTTGCCATCCGGTGGATTTTTAGCAGAATGCAGCCTGCAACCCGAGTGCTGGCGCCGCCTTGTGGACGAGCCGGGGACTGCGGCTCTCCGTTGCCATCCGGTGGATTTTTAGCAGATTGCAGCCTTCCACCTGCTAGGGACTTAGCCTCCGGCATGTGCCCAGGCTCGGGTAGCCCTGGGTAGGCCTGGCTTTCCCAGCCGCCTGGGACGATCTCTCCCTCTTCTCCTGGAACCCTGGGCCAGCCTGCCGCCTCAGGCTTAGCCCCCTGGGTTGCCTGGAAGTGGTGCCCTCTCGGTAGACACTTAGCAGAACGCAGCCTGCCGCCTGCTAGGGACTTATCCTCTGGCTTTACCCAGGCTGGGGTGGCCCTGGGTCGGCCTGGCTTTTTTCCCAGCCGCCTGGGACAATCTCTCCCTCTCTCCATGAACCCTGGGCCGGCCTGCCGCCTCAGACTTCCCCTTCCGCTCCGAGCGGCCGCAGTTCTCGTTCTGGTCCGCCTGGCAGCTACCTCCGCCGGCTGCCAATCATCTCTCTCTCTCTCTCCCCCCGGCCGCCCGGGGGAACTTCCCTTCTGCGCGCGCCTGGCAGCTACCTCCGCCTGCCAATCATCTCTCCCCCGGCCCTCCCGGGGGACCTCCCTTCTGCGCCGGCCGGCCGGCCGGCCGGCTGCAGTTCTCACTGGTCCGTGTTGTATGGGGTTTATTAAAATGTCGGTCTTTTTCCCCCAAAGTGTCTAAAAGTGCCGATCGGCTCGGCGGGAGGCGCCCGTCGCCTCCCCCGGGATGGCGGCACCGGCGCCCTCTCGCCGTACCTGCCAGCGGCCGCTCGTCTCCCCTGGCCCGCGCCGGGGGATTTCCCTTCTGCTCGGAGCGGCCGCAGTTCTCCTTCTGGTCCGCCTGGCGGCTGCCTCCGCCTGCTGCCAATCATCTCTCCCCGGCCGCACAGGGGGACTTCCCTTCTGCGCGCCTGGCAGCTCCTGCCAATCATCTCTCCCCGGCCGCCCGGGGGATCTCACCGAGGTCCGTGTTTCGTGGGGTTTTATTTCAAAGTTTGCCTTTTTTATTTTTTTCCCCAAAGTGTCCAAGAGCCGATCGGCTCAGCGGGGGGCGCCCGTCGCCTCGCCCGGGATGGCGGCACCGGCGCCCTCTCGCCGTACCTGCCAGCGGCCGCTCGTCTCCCCTGGCCCGCCCGGGGGATTTCCCTTCTGCTCGGAGCGGCCGCAGTTCTCATTCTAGCGCGCAGGGCAGCTCCTGCCAATCATCTCTCCCTTCCGCGACCAGCCGGAAGCGGTTCTCATTGGTCCGTGTTTCGTTGGTTATTTATTTTTCAAAGTTTGACTTTTTCTTTTTTTTTTCCCCAAAAGTGTCTAAAAGTGCCGATTGGCTCGGCGGGAAGCGCCCGCCTGAAAACCGAGGCTTGCCACGCGACCTAAAGAGGCTTGTCTCGCAACCCGGGGGGGGCGGTGCCCTCGCTCTGCCTCCCCCCCGCAGGGATCCGCCGTCGGCGGCCTGTCAGCAGAGTTCACTGGGACTTTGTCAGAGTCGGGTGTCCGATGCCCTGGTACTCTGACTTTTGGTAAGCTAATTGACAGCACACGCTGTCTCGGACACGGTTCTTGACGGGGGTGTTCAAAAGTAGGTCACAGAGAGAGTGTCACCTGTCCCATTACATGAAGACCAACCACTCAAAGTGTCCGACTTTGTGGAACTCCGGCCCGGATCCGGCCGTCAAATTCAACCTCATTCCGGTAGTGCCTTTTCGGCTCCGAGGCCTCCTCCGGGGCCGTCCGACGCCCGGTTCCACGGCGGGACCCCCGACACCGACTCGAGGTGGTACCCCTTCGTGCCGGCCGAGGCGCGCCGCCGCCGGCGTGAGGGCGCCGCTCCCCGGAGTGAAACACGGCCGCCGGAGGAATTTTGAAAGTTGAAAATTTGACTAAGTGTCGACGGAAGTGCCATATGCGCCGGGCGGGAGGCGCCCGTCGCCTCGCCCGGGATGGCGGCGCCGGCGCCGGCTCGCCGCGCCTGGCAGCGGCCGCTCGTCTCCCCGGAGGCCCGGGGGATTTCCCTTCTGCTCGGAGCGGCCGCAGTTCTCCTTCTGGTCCGCCTGGCAGCTACCTCCGCCGGCTGCCAATCATCTCTCTCCCCGGCCCGGGGGGGACGACTCTCCCTTCTGCGCGTGCGCGCCTGTCAGCTCCTGCAAATCGTCTCTCCCGCCGCCCGCCGAGGGGGGATTTCCCTTCTGCGCGTGCGCGCCTGTCAGCTCCTGCCAATCATCTCTCCTCTCTCCCCGCGGCCGCCCGGGGGCTTTCCCTTCTGCGCGCGCGCGTGCGCGCCTGTCAGCTCCTGCAAATCGTCTCTCCCCCCCCGGCCGCCAAGGGGGATTTCCCTTCTGCGTGCGCGCCTGTCAGCTCCTGCAAATCCTCTCTCCCCGGCCGCTCGGGGAGGCGGGATCTCGCCCTCTGGTAGACGCTAGCAGCCTGCCACCTGCTAGGGACTCGGCCTCCGGCATTGCCCAGGCAACGGCAGCCCTGGGTCGGCCTGGCTTTTTCCCAGCCGCCTGGGACGATCTCTCCCTCTGTCCTGGAACCCTGGGCCGGCCTGCCGCCTCAGGCTTAGCCCCCTGGGTCGCCTGGAAGTGGCGCCGCCTTGTGGACGAGCCGGGGAGAGCGGCTCTACGTTGCCATCCGGTGGATTTTTAGCAAATTGCAGCTTTCCATAGCAAATTGCAGCTTTCCATAGCAAATGGCAGCTTTCCACCTGCTAGGGACTTATCCTCTGGCTTTACCCAGGCTGGGGTGGCCCTGGGTCGGCCTGGCTTTTTTCCCAGCCGCCTGGGACGATCTCTCCCTCTCTCCTGGAACCCCGGGCCGGCCTGCCGCCCTCAGGCTTAGCCCCCTGGGTCTCCTGGAAGTGTCTCCCTCTGGAAGTCACTTAGCAGAACGCAGCCTACCGCCTGCTAGGGACTTAGCCTCTGGCTTTACCCAGGCTAGGGTAGCCCTGGGTCGGCCTGGCTTTTTTCCCAGCCGCCCGGGACGATCTCTCCCTCTCTCCTGGAACCCTGGGCCGGCCTGCCGCCCTCAGGCTTAGCCCCCTGGGTCGCCTGGAAGTGGCGCCGCCTTGTGGACGAGCGGGGGAGAGCGGCTCTCCGTTGCCATCCGGTGGATTTTTAGCAGAATGCAGCCTGCAACCCGAGTGCTGGCGCCGCCTTGTGGACGAGCCGGGGACCGCGGCTCTCCGTTGCCATCCGGTGGATTTTTAGCAGAATGCAGCCTTCCACCTGCTAGGGACTTAGCCTCCGGCATGTATCCAGGCTCGGGTAGCCCTGGGTAGGCCTGGCTTTCCCAGCCGCCTGGGACAATCTCTCCCTCTCTCCTGGAGCCCATGGCCGGCCTGCCGCCCTCAGGCTTAGCCCCCTGGGTTTCCTGGAAGCGTCTACCTCTGGTAGACACTTAGCAGAATGCAGCCTTCCACCTGCTAGGGACTTAGCCTCCGGCATCTACCCAGGCTCGGGTAGCCCTGGGTAGGCTTGGCTTTCCCAGCCGCCTGGGACCATCTCTCCCTCTCTCCTGGAACCCTGGGCCAGCCTGCCGCCTCAGGCTTAGCCCCCTGGGTCGCCTGGAAGTGGCGCCGCCTTGTGGACAAGCGGGGGAGAGCGGCTCTACGTTGCCATCCGGTGGACTTTTAGCAGAATGCAGCCTGCAACCCGAGTGCTGGCGCCGCCTTGTGGACGAGCCGGGGACTGCGGCTCTCCGTTGCCATCCGGTGGATTTTTAGCAGATTGCAGCCTTCCACCTGCAAGGGACTCAGCCTCCGGCATGTACCCAGGCTCGGGTAGCCCTGGGTAGGCCTGGCTTTCCCAGCCGCCTGGGACGATCTCTCCCTCTCTCCTGGAACCCTGGGCCGGCCTGCCGCCCTCAGGCTTAGCCCCCTGGGTCGCCTGGAAGTGGCGCCGCCTTGTGGACGAGCCGGGGAGAGCGGCTCTCCGTTGCCATCCGGTGGATTTTTAGCAGAATGCAGCCTGCAACCCGAGTGCTGGCGCCGCCTTGTGGACGAGCCGGGGACCGCGGCTCTCCGTTGCCATCCGGTGGATTTTTAGCAGATTGCAGCCTTCCACCTGCTAGGGACTTAGCCTCCGGCATGTACCCAGGCTCGGGTAGCCCTGGGTAGGCCTGGCTTTTTTCCCAGCCGCCTGGGACGAACTCTCCCTCTCTCCTGGAACCCTGGGCCGGCCTGCCGCCCTCAGGCTTAGCCCCCTGGGTCTCCTGGAAGTGTCTCCCTCTGGAAGTCACTTAGCAGAACGCAGCCTGCCGCCTGCTAGGGACTTAGCCTCTGGCTTTACCCAGGCTAGGGTAGCCCTGGGTCGGCCTGGCTTTTTTCCCAGCCGCCTGGGACGATCTCTCCCTCTCTCCTGGAACCCTGGGCCAGCCTGCCGCCTCAGGCTTAGCCCCCTGGGTTGCCTGGAAGTGGTGCCCTCTTGGTAGACACTTAGCAGATTGCAGCCTTCCACCTGCTAGGGACTTAGCCTCTGGCATTACCCAGGCTCGGGTCGGCCTGGCTGTCCCAGCCGCCTGGGACGATCTCTCCCTCTCTCCTGGAACCCTGGGCCGGCCTGCCGCCCTCAGGCTTAGCCCCCTGGGTCGCCTGGAAGTGGCGCCGCCTTGTGGACAAGCGGGGGAGAGCGGCTCTCCGTTGCCATCCGGTGGATTTTTAGCAGAATGCAGCCTGCAACCCGAGTGCTGGCGCCGCCTTGTGGACGAGCCGGGGACCGCGGCTCTCCGTTGCCATCCGGTGGATTTTTAGCAGATTGCAGCCTTCCACCTGCTAGGGACTTAGCCTCTGGCATTACCCAGGCTCGGGTAGGCCTGGCTGTCCCAGCCGCCTGGGACGATCTCTCCCTCTCTCCTGGAACCCTGGGCCGGCCTGCCACCTCAGGCTTAGCCCCCTGGGTCGCCTGGAAGTGGCGCCGCCTTGTGGGCAAGCGGGGGAGAGCGGCTCTCCGTTGCCATCCGGTGGATTTTTAGCAGAATGCAGCCTGCAACCCGAGTGCTGGCGCCGCCTTGTGGACGAGCCGGGGACTGCGGCTCTCCGTTGCCATCCGGTGGATTTTTAGCAGATTGCAGCCTTCCACCTGCTAGGGACTTAGCCTCTGGCATTACCCAGGCTCGGGTAGGCCTGGCTTTCCCAGCCGCCTGGGACCATCTCTCCCTCCCTCCTGGAACCCATGGCCAGCCTGCCGCCTCAGGCTTAGCCCCCTGGGTCTCCTGGAAGTGTCGCCCTCTGGTAGACACTTAGCAGAACGCAGCCTTCCACCTGTTAGGGACTTAGCCTCCGGCATGTACCCAGGCTCGGGTAGCCCTGGGTAGGCCTGGCTCTCCCAGCCGCCTGGGACGGTCTCTCCCTCTCTCCTGGAACCCTGGGCCAGCCTGCCGCCTCAGGCTTAGCCCCCTGGGTCTCCTGGAAGTGTCGCCCTCTGGTAGACACTTAGCAGAATGCAGCCTTCCACCTGCTAGGGACTTAGCCTCCGGCATGTACCCCGGCTCGGGTAGCCCTGGGTAGGCCTGGCTCTCCCAGCCGCCTGGGACGGTCTCTCCCTCTCTCCTGGAACCCTGGGCCAGCCTGCCGCCTCAGGCTTAGCCCCCTGGGTCTCCTGGAAGTGTCTCCCTCTGGAAGACACTTAGCAGAACGCAGCCTGCCACCTGCTAGGGACTTAGCCTCTGGCTTTACCCAGGCTTGGGTAGCCCTGGGTCGGCCTGGCTTTTTTCCCAGCCGCCCGGGACGATCTCTCCCTCTCTCCTGGAACCCTGGGCCGGCCTGCCACCTCAGGCTTAGCCCCCTGGGTCGCCTGGAAGTGGCGCCGCCTTGTGGATGAGCCGGGGAGAGCGGCTCTACGTTGCCATCCGGTGGATTTTTAACAGAATGCAGCCTGCAACCCGAGTGCTGGCGCCGCCTTGTGGACGAGCCGGGGACTGCGGCTCTCCGTTGCCATCCGGTGGATTTTTAGCAGATTGCAGCCTGCCAGCTGCTAGGGACTAAGTCTCTGGCGTTACCCAGGCTCGGGTAGCCCTGGCTTTCCCAGCCGCCTGGGACAATCTCTCCCTCCCTCCTGGAACCCATGGCCGGCCTGCCGCCCTCAGGCTTAGCCCCCTGGGTCTCCTGGAAGTGTCTCCCTCTGGAAGACACTTAGCAGAACGCAGCCTGCCACCTGCTAGGGACTTAGCCTCTGGCTTTGCCCAGGCTCGGGTAGCCCTGGGTCGGCCTGGCTTTTTTCCCAGCCGCCCGGGACGATCTCTCCCTCCCTCCTGGAACCCTGGGCCAGCCTGCCGCCTCAGGCTTAGCCCCCTGGGTCTCCTGGAAGTGTCGCCCTCTGGTAGACACTTAGCAGAATGCAGCCTTCCACCTGCTAGGGACTTAGCCTCCGGCATGTACCCCGGCTCGGGTAGCCCTGGGTAGGCCTGGCTCTCCCAGCCGCCTGGGACGGTCTCTCCCTCTCTCCTGGAACCCTGGGCCAGCCTGCCGCCTCAGGCTTAGCCCCCTGGGTCTCCTGGAAGTGTCGCCCTCTGGTAGACACTTAGCAGAATGCAGCCTTCCACCTGCTAGGGACTTAGCCTCCGGCATGTACCCCGGCTCGGGTAGCCCTGGGTAGGCCTGGCTCTCCCAGCCGCCTGGGACGGTCTCTCCCTCTCTCCTGGAACCCTGGGCCAGCCTGCCGCCTCAGGCTTAGCCCCCTGGGTCTCCTGGAAGTGTCGCCCTCTGGTAGACACTTAGCAGAATGCAGCCTTCCACCTGCTAGGGACTTAGCCTCCGGCATGTACCCAGGCTCGGGTAGCCCTGGGTAGGCCTGGCTCTCCCAGCCGCCTGGGACGGTCTCTCCCTCTCTCCTGGAACCCTGGGCCAGCCTGCCGCCTCAGGCTTAGCCCCCTGGGTCTCCTGGAAGTGTCGCCCTCTGGTAGACACTTAGCAGAATGCAGCCTTCCACCTGTTAGGGACTTAGCCTCTGGCTTTACCCAGGCTTGGGTAGCCCCAGCCCGGCCTGGCGCTCGCCGCAGGAAGGCCTCCTCGGGGGCTCCGGTTTTTTGGGGGTTTTTTTGTCAAAGTGTCTACGGAAGTGGAAGTTCTCTCAGGGGGAAGCTCCCCTCGGACCCTGCCCAGGAGGGTGAGCCCCGGCCCGGCTTGCCTCCCCTAGGCCCGCCCGCTCCGGAACCCGGTTCTCCCTGCAGACCCCGCCTCGGGGCAACCCTCCAGCTCCCCATCTCCCGGCAGCCGGGGTCAAATACAGCACCACCTCTTCCTTCCGCTGGCCCTCAAGAGTCCTCACCGCTCCCCCAGGCAGGCTTCCACGGGAGGCCGATCGGACCCCGCCATTAAGCCCCCTGACAAACGGCCGTCCCTGGAAGTCTCTCCGGGCCCGACTATTAAGTCCCACCGCCGACCCTCCGGGGCCGACTATTAAGTCCCACCGCCGACCCTCCGGGGCCGACTATTAAGTCCCACCGCCGACCCTCCGGGGCCGACTATTAAGCCCCACCGCCGACCCTCCGGGGCCGACTATTAAGTCCCACCGCCGACCCTCCGGGGCCGACTATTAAGTCCCACCGCCGACCCTCCGGGGCCGACTATTAAGTCCCACCGCCGACCCTCCGGGGCCGACTATTAAGCCCCACCGCCGACCCTCCGGGGCCGACTATTAAGCCCACTGCCAGAGATAGCACTCATGGGAATCTCTCTGGGCCCGACTATTAAGTCCAACTGTGACTTATGCTTGGAAATGTGACTTATGCTTGGAAATGTGACTTATGCTTGGAAATGTGACTTATGCTTGGAAATGTGACTTATGCTTGGAAATGTGACTTATGCTGGCAAATGTGACTTATGCTGGCAAATGTGACTTATGCTTGCAAATGTGACTTATGCTGGGAAATGTGACTTGTCCTCGCAAATGTGACTTATGCTGGCAAATGTGACTTATGCTGGCAAATGTGACTTATGCTGGCAAATGTGACTTATGCTGGCAAATGTGACTTATGCTGGCAAATGTGACTTATGCTGGCAAATGTGACTTGTCCTCCCAAATGTGACTTATGCTGGGAAGTGTGACTTGTCCTCCCAAATGTGACTTATGCTGGGAAATGTGACTTGTCCTCCCAAATGTGACTTATGCTGGGAAATGTGACTTGTCCTCCCAAATGTGACTTATGCTGGGAAGTGTGACTTGTCCTCCCAAATGTGACTTATGCTGGGAAATGTGACTTGTCCTCCCAAATGTGACTTATGCTGGGAAATGTGACTTGTCCTCCCAAATGTGACTTATGCTGGCAAATGTGACTTGTCCTCCCAAATGTGACTTATGCTGGCAAATGTGACTTGTCCGCCCGAATGTGACTTATCCAGCTAAATGAGACTTCTCCCTAAGCTGAGCTCCAGGGAGGGTAGCTGGTAGACTGGGGGCTTAATCTTCAGCTTCTACCGGGCTTATGGAGCCCTGAGTCGGCCTGGCTCTCCCAGCCGCCGGGGACAATCTCTCCCTCTCTCCTGGAACCCTGGGCCAGCCTGCCGCCTCAGGCTCGCCCCCCTGGGTCTCCTGGAAGTGGCGCCGCCTTGTGGACGAGCCGGGGAGAGCGGCTCTCCGTTGCCATCCGGTGGATTTTTAGCAGAATGCAGCCTGCAACCTGAATGCTGGCGCCGCCTTGTGGACAAGCCGGTTAGCGCGCCTCTCCGTTGCCATCCGGTGGATTTTTAGCAGATTGCAGCCTTCCACCTGCTAGGGACTTAGCCTCCGGCGTTACCCAGGCTCGGGTAGCCCTGGGTAGGCCTGGCTCTCCCAGCCGCCTGGGACAATCTCTCCCTCTCTCCTGGAACCCTGGGCCTGCCTGCCGCCTCAGGCTTAGCCCCCTGGGTTGCCTGGAAGTGGTGCCCTCTTGGTAGACACTTAGCAGAATGCAGCCTGCCACCTGCTAGGGACTGAGCCTCCGGCATTACCCAGGCTCGGGTAGCCCTGGGTAGGCCTGGCTCTCCCAGCCGCCTGGGACAATCTCTCCCTCTCTCCTGGAACCCTGGGCCAGCCTGCCGCCTCAGGCTCGCCCCCCTGGGTCTCCTGGAAGTGGCGCCGCCTTGTGGACGAGCCGGGGAGAGCGGCTCTCCGTTGCCATCCGGTGGATTTTTAGCAGAATGCAGCCTGCAACCTGAATGCTGGCGCCGCCTTGTGGACAAGCCGGGGAGCGCGCCTCTCCGTTGCCATCCGGTGGATTTTTAGCAGATTGCAGCCTTCCACCTGCTAGGGACTTAGCCTCCGGCGTTACCCAGGCTCGGGTAGCCCTGGGTAGGCCTGGCTTTCCCAGCCGCCTGGGACAATCTCTCCCTCTCTCCTGGAACCCTGGGCCTGCCTGCCGCCTCAGGCTTAGCCCCCTGGGTTGCCTGGAAGTGGTGCCCTCTTGGTAGACACTTAGCAGAATGCAGCCTTCCACCTGCTAGGGACTTAGCCTCCGGCATTACCCAGGCTCGGGTAGCCCTGGGTAGGCCTGGCTTTCCCAGCCGCCTGGGACAATCTCTCCCTCTCTCCTGGAACCCTGGGCCAGCCTGCCGCCTCAGGCTTAGCCCCCTGGGTTGCCTGGAAGTGGTGCCCTCTTGGTAGACACTTAGCAGAATTCAGCCTGCCGCCTGCTAGGGACTCAGCCTCCGGCATGTACCCAGGCTCGGGTAGCCCTGGCTTTCCCAGCCGCCTGGGACAATCTCTCCCTCTCTCCTGGAACCCATGGCCGGCCTGCCGCCTCAGGCTCGCCCCCCTGGGTTTCCTGGAAGTGGAGCCGCCTTGTGGACAAGCCGGGGAGCGCGGCTCTCCGTTGCCATCCGGTGGATTTTTAGCAGATTGCAGCCTGCCACCTGCTAGGGACTTAGTCTCTGGCGTTACCCAGGCTCGGGTAGCCCTGCCTTTTCCCAGCCGCCTGGGACAATCTCTCCCTCTCTCCTGGAACCCTGGGCCTGCCTGCCGCCTCAGGCTTAGCCCCCTGGGTTGCCTGGAAGTGGTGCCCTCTTGGTAGACACTTAGCAGAATGCAGCCTTCCACCTGCTAGGGACTTAGCCTCCGGCATTACCCAGGCTCGGGTAGCCCTGGGTAGGCCTGGCTCTCCCAGCCGCCTGGGACAATCTCTCCCTCTCTCCTGGAACCCTGGGCCAGCCTGC
>NW_027440621.1:409562-424562 GCF_031893055.1 Leptodactylus fuscus | reverse complement strand
CTCGCCGATGTCCTGGGTCTGCCGCGGGCGCCCGCCCTGGGCGGGTGGCGCCGCGCCGGCCTTAAGCTTTTCCGCTACGCCGCTCCGGAGCTGAAGGGAAGGAAAGACCCCGCGCCTTAGCCGGCGCGGACCCCCTAGGTCCGGCCGAGCGAGGGTCCCTTCCCGCCGGGTCGGCGGCCGTCAGATCGATCGGTGGGTGACCCGCGGGTGACGGGTGACTCGTCCGAGGCTTGCCACGCGACGCGGAGGGGGCTTGTCTCGCAACCGGCGCGTCCTCGCTCTTTTCGCCCCCAGCGGAGATCCACTATCGGCGGCGTGAGAGCTGAGGTCGCAGGGACTTTGTCGGAGACGGATGTCCGAGGCCCTGGTACTCCGACTTTTGGTAAGCTAATTGACACGACCCGCTGTCTCGGACACGGTTCTTGACGGGGGTGTTCAAAAGTATGTCACAGAGAGAGTGTCACCTGTCCCATTACATGAAGACCAACTACTCAAAGTGTCCGACTTTGTGGAACTCCGGCCCGGATCCGGCCGTCAAATTCAACCTCATTCCGGTAGTGCCTTTTCCGCTCCGAGGCCTCCTCCGGGGCCGTCCGACGCCCGGTTCCACGGCGGGACCCCCGACACCGACTCGAGGTGGTACCCCTTTTTGCCGGCCGAGGTGCGCCGCCGCCGGCGTGAGGACGCCGCTCCCCGGTGTGAAAAACGGCCGCCGGAGGAATTTTGAAAGTTGAAAATTTGGCAAAGTGTCGACGGAAGTGCCAACCGCGCCGGCGGGGAGGCGCCCGTCGCCTCGCCCGGGATGGCGGCACCGGCGCCGGGTCGCCGCGCCTGCCAGCGGCCGCTAGTCTCCCCGGACGCCCGGGGGATTTCCCTTCCGCTCCCAGCGGCCGCAGTTCTCCTTCTGGTCCGCCTGGCGGCTGCCTCCGCCGGCTGCCAATCATCTCTCCCCGGCCGCCCGGGGGATTTCCCTTCTGCGCGCCTGGCAGCTCCTGCCAATCATCTCTCCCCGGCCGCCAAGGGGGATTTCCCTTCTGCGCGCCTGGCAGCTCCTGCCAATCATCTCTCCCCGGCCGCCCGGGGGATCTCGTTAAGGTCCGTGTTTCGTGGGGTTTTATTTCAAAGTTTGTCTTTTTTTTCCCCAAAGTGTCTAAGAGCCGATCGGCTCAGCGGGGGGCGCCCGTCGCCTCGCCCGGGATGGCGGCACCGGCGCCGGGTCGCCGTGCCTGCCAGCGGCCGCTCGGGGGATTTCCCTTCTGCGCGCCTGTCAGCTCCTGCCAATCATCTCTCCCCGGCCGCCCGGGGGATCTCTTATGGTCCGTGTTTTATGGGGGGGTTTTTTTGTGCGTTTGACCTTTTTTCCCCCAAAGCGTCTAAGTGCCGATCGGCTCGGCGGGAGGCGCCCGCCTGAAAACTGCGGCTTGCCACGCGACCTGAAGAGGCTTGTCACGCAACCCGGGGGGGCGGTGCCCTCGCTCTGCCTCCCCCCCGCGGGGATCCGCCGTCGGCGGCCTGTGAGCAGAGTTCACTGGGACTTTGTCAGAGTCGGGTGTCCGATCCCCTGGTACTCTGACTTTTGGTAAGCTAATTGACAGGACCCGCTGTCTCGGACACGGTTCTTGACGGGGGTGTTCAAAAGTAGGTCACAGAGAGAGTGTCACCTGTCCCATTACATGAAGACCAACCACTCAAAGTGTCCGACTTTGTGGAACTCCGGCCCGGATCCGGCCGTCAAATTCAACCTCATTCCGGTAGTGCCTTTTCCGCTCCGAGGCCTCCTCCGGGGCCGTCCGACGCCCGGTTCCACGGCGGGACCCCCGACACCGACTCGAGGAGGTACCCCTTTTTGCCGGCCGAGGTGCGCCGCCGCCGGCGTGAGGACGCCGCTCCCCGGTGTGAAAAACGGCCGCCGGAGGAATTTTGAAAGTTGAAAATTTGGCAAAGTGTCGACGGAAGTGCCAACCGCGCCGGCGGGGAGGCGCCCGTCGCCTCGCCCGGGATGGCGGCACCGGCGCCGGGTCGCCGCGCCTGCCAGCGGCCGCTAGTCTCCCCGGACGCCCGGGGGATTTCCCTTCCGCTCCCAGCGGCCGCAGTTCTCCTTCCGGTCCGCCTGGCGGCTGCCTCCGCCGGCTGCCAATCATCTCTCCCCGGCCGCCCGGGGGATTTCCCTTCTGCGCGCCTGGCAGCTCCTGCCAATCATCTCTCCCCGGCCGCCCGGGGGATCTCTTATGGTCCGTGTTTTATGGGGGGTTTTTTTTGTGTGTTTGACCTTTTTTCCCCCAAAGCGTCTAAGTGCCGATCGGCTCGGCGGGAGGCGCCCGCCTGAAAACTGCGGCTTGCCACGCGACCTGAAGAGGCTTGTCACGCAACCCGGGGGGGCGGTGCCCTCGCTCTGCCTCCCCCCCGCGGGGATCCGCCGTCGGCGGCCTGTGAGCAGAGTTCACTGGGACTTTGTCAGAGTCGGGTGTCCGATCCCCTGGTACTCTGACTTTTGGTAAGCTAATTGACAGGACTCGCTGTCTCGGACACGGTTCTTGACGGGGGTGTTCAAAAGTAGGTCACAGAGAGAGTGTCACCTGTCCCATTACATGAAGACCAACCACTCAAAGTGTCCGACTTTGTGGAACTCCGGCCCGGATCCGGCCGTCAAATTCAACCTCATTCCGGTAGTGCCTTTTCCGCTCCGAGGCCTCCTCCGGGGCCGTCCGACGCCCGGTTCCACGGCGGGACCCCCGACACCGACTCGAGGAGGTACCCCTTTTTGCCGGCCGAGGTGCGCCGCCGCCGGCGTGAGGACGCCGCTCCCCGGTGTGAAAAACGGCCGCCGGAGGAATTTTGAAAGTTGAAAATTTGGCAAAGTGTCGACGGAAGTGCCAACTGCGCCGGCGGGGAGGCGCCCGTCGCCTCGCCCGGGATGGCGGCACCGGCGCCGGGTCGCCGCGCCTGCCGCGGCCGCTAGTCTCCCCGGACGCCCGGGGGATTTCCCTTCCGCTCCCAGCGGCCGCAGTTCTCCTTCCGGTCCGCCTGGCGGCTGCCTCCGCCGGCTGCCAATCATCTCTCCGGATTTCCCTTCTGCGCGCCTGTCAGCTCCTGCAAATCCTCTCTCCCCGGCCGCTCGGGGAGGCGGGATCTCGCCCTCTGGTAGACGCTAGCAGCCTGCCACCTGCTAGGGACTCGGCCTCTGGCATTACCCAGGCTCCGGCAGCCCTGGGTCGGCCTGGCTTTTCCCAGCCGCCTGGGACGATCTCTCCCTCTGTCCTGGAACCCTGGGCCGGCCTGCCGCCTCAGGCTTAGCCCCCTGGGTCGCCTGGAAGTGGCGCCGCCTTGTGGACGAGCCGGGGAGAGCCGCTCTCCGTTGCCATCCGGTGGATTTTTAGCAAATTGCAGCTTTCCATAGCAAATTGCAGCCTTCCACCTGCTAGGGACTTAGCCTCCGGCATGTACCCAGGCTCGGGTAGCCCTGGGTAGGCCTGGCTTTCCCAGCCGCCTGGGTCAATCTCTCCCTCTCTCCTGGAACCCTGGGCCAGCCTGCCGCCTCAGGCTTAGCCCCCTGGGTCGCCTGGAAGTGGTGCCCTCTTGGTAGACACTTAGCAGAATGCAGCCTGCCACCTGCTAGGGACTTAGCCTCTGGCTTTACCCAGGCTCGGGTAGCCCTGGGTCGGCCTGGCTTTCCCAGCCGCCTGGGACAATCTCTCCCTCTCTCCTGGAACCCTGGGCCGGCCTGCCGCCTCAGGCTTAGCCCCCTGGGTCGCCTGGAAGTGGCGCCGCCTTGTGGACGAGCCGGGGAGAGCCGCTCTCCGTTGCCATCCGGTGGATTTTTAGCAAATTGCAGCTTTCCATAGCAAATTGCAGCCTTCCACCTGCTAGGGACTTAGCCTCCGGCATGTACCCAGGCTCTGGTAGCCCTGGGTAGGCCTGGCTTTCCCAGCCGCCTGGGACAAATCTCTCCCTCTCTCCTGGAACCCTGGGCCAGCCTGCCGCCTCAGGCTTAGCCCCCTGGGTTGCCTGGAAGTGGTGCCCTCTTGGTAGACACTTAGCAGAATGCAGCCTGCCACCTGCTAGGGACTTAGCCTCTGGCTTTACCCAGGCTCGGGTAGCCCTGGGTCGGCCTGGCTTTCCCAGCCGCCTGGGACAATCTCTCCCTCTCTCCTGGAACCCTGGGCCGGCCTGCCGCCTCAGGCTTAGCCCCCTGGGTCGCCTGGAAGTGGCGCCGCCTTGTGGACGAGCCGGGGAGAGCCGCTCTCCGTTGCCATCCGGTGGATTTTTAGCAAATTGCAGCTTTCCATAGCAAATTGCAGCCTTCCACCTGCTAGGGACTTAGCCTCCGGCATGTACCCAGGCTCGGGTAGCCCTGGGTAGGCCTGGCTTTCCCAGCCGCCTGGGACGATCTCTCCTTCTTCTCCTGGAACCCTGGGCCAGCCTGCCGCCTCAGGCTTAGCCCCCTGGGTTGCCTGGAAGTGGTGCCCTCTTGGTAGACACTTAGCAGAATGCAGCCTGCCACCTGCTAGGGACTTAGCCTCTGGCTTTACCCAGGCTCGGGTAGCCCTGGGTCGGCCTGGCTTTCCCAGCCGCCTGGGACAATCTCTCCCTCTCTCCTGGAACCCTGGGCCGGCCTGCCGCCTCAGGCTTAGCCCCCTGGGTCGCCTGGAAGTGGCGCCGCCTTGTGGACGAGCCGGGGAGAGCCGCTCTCCGTTGCCATCCGGTGGATTTTTAGCAAATTGCAGCTTTCCATAGCAAATTGCAGCCTTCCACCTGCTAGGGACTTAGCCTCCGGCATGTACCCAGGCTCGGGTGGCCCTGGGTAGGCCTGGCTTTCCCAGCCGCCTGGGTCAATCTCTCCCTCTCTCCTGAAACCCTGGGCCAGCCTGCCGCCTCAGGCTTAGCCCCCTGGGTCTCCTGGAAGTGTCGCCCTCTGGTAGACACTTAGCAGAATTCAGCCTGCCGCCTGCTAGGGACTCAGCCTCCGGCATGTACCCAGGCTCGGGTAGCCCTGGCTTTCCCAGCCGCCTGGGACAATCTCTCCCTCTCTCCTGGAACCCTGGGCCAGCCTGCCGCCTCAGGCTTAGCCCCCTGGGTCGCCTGGAAGTGGTGCCCTCTCGGTAGACACTTGGCAGCATGCAGCCTGCCACCTGCTAGGGACTTAGCCTCTGGCTTTACCCAGGCTCGGGTAGCCCTGGGTCGGCCTGGCTTTCCCAGCCGCCTGGGACGATCTCTCCCTCTCTCTCCTGGAACCCTGGGCCGGCCTGCCGCCTCAGGCTTAGCCCCCTGGGTCGCCTGGAAGTGGCGCCGCCTTGTGGACGAGCCGGGGAGAGCGGCTCTCCGTTGCCATCCGGTGGATTTTTAGCAGAATGCAGCCTGCAACCCGAGTGCTGGCGCCGCCTTGTGGACGAGCCGGGGACTGCGGCTCTCCGTTGCCATCCGGTGGATTTTTAGCAGATTGCAGCCTTCCACCTGCTAGGGACTTAGCCTCCGGCATGTGCCCAGGCTCGGGTAGCCCTGGGTAGGCCTGGCTTTCCCAGCCGCCTGGGACGATCTCTCCCTCTTCTCCTGGAACCCTGGGCCAGCCTGCCGCCTCAGGCTTAGCCCCCTGGGTTGCCTGGAAGTGGTGCCCTCTCGGTAGACACTTAGCAGAACGCAGCCTGCCGCCTGCTAGGGACTTATCCTCTGGCTTTACCCAGGCTGGGGTGGCCCTGGGTCGGCCTGGCTTTTTTCCCAGCCGCCTGGGACAATCTCTCCCTCTCTCCATGAACCCTGGGCCGGCCTGCCGCCTCAGACTTCCCCTTCCGCTCCGAGCGGCCGCAGTTCTCGTTCTGGTCCGCCTGGCAGCTACCTCCGCCGGCTGCCAATCATCTCTCTCTCTCTCTCCCCCCGGCCGCCCGGGGGAACTTCCCTTCTGCGCGCGCCTGGCAGCTACCTCCGCCTGCCAATCATCTCTCCCCCGGCCCTCCCGGGGGACCTCCCTTCTGCGCCGGCCGGCCGGCCGGCCGGCTGCAGTTCTCACTGGTCCGTGTTGTATGGGGTTTATTAAAATGTCGGTCTTTTTCCCCCAAAGTGTCTAAAAGTGCCGATCGGCTCGGCGGGAGGCGCCCGTCGCCTCCCCCGGGATGGCGGCACCGGCGCCCTCTCGCCGTACCTGCCAGCGGCCGCTCGTCTCCCCTGGCCCGCGCCGGGGGATTTCCCTTCTGCTCGGAGCGGCCGCAGTTCTCCTTCTGGTCCGCCTGGCGGCTGCCTCCGCCTGCTGCCAATCATCTCTCCCCGGCCGCACAGGGGGACTTCCCTTCTGCGCGCCTGGCAGCTCCTGCCAATCATCTCTCCCCGGCCGCCCGGGGGATCTCACCGAGGTCCGTGTTTCGTGGGGTTTTATTTCAAAGTTTGCCTTTTTTATTTTTTTCCCCAAAGTGTCCAAGAGCCGATCGGCTCAGCGGGGGGCGCCCGTCGCCTCGCCCGGGATGGCGGCACCGGCGCCCTCTCGCCGTACCTGCCAGCGGCCGCTCGTCTCCCCTGGCCCGCCCGGGGGATTTCCCTTCTGCTCGGAGCGGCCGCAGTTCTCATTCTAGCGCGCAGGGCAGCTCCTGCCAATCATCTCTCCCTTCCGCGACCAGCCGGAAGCGGTTCTCATTGGTCCGTGTTTCGTTGGTTATTTATTTTTCAAAGTTTGACTTTTTCTTTTTTTTTTCCCCAAAAGTGTCTAAAAGTGCCGATTGGCTCGGCGGGAAGCGCCCGCCTGAAAACCGAGGCTTGCCACGCGACCTAAAGAGGCTTGTCTCGCAACCCGGGGGGGGCGGTGCCCTCGCTCTGCCTCCCCCCCGCAGGGATCCGCCGTCGGCGGCCTGTCAGCAGAGTTCACTGGGACTTTGTCAGAGTCGGGTGTCCGATGCCCTGGTACTCTGACTTTTGGTAAGCTAATTGACAGCACACGCTGTCTCGGACACGGTTCTTGACGGGGGTGTTCAAAAGTAGGTCACAGAGAGAGTGTCACCTGTCCCATTACATGAAGACCAACCACTCAAAGTGTCCGACTTTGTGGAACTCCGGCCCGGATCCGGCCGTCAAATTCAACCTCATTCCGGTAGTGCCTTTTCGGCTCCGAGGCCTCCTCCGGGGCCGTCCGACGCCCGGTTCCACGGCGGGACCCCCGACACCGACTCGAGGTGGTACCCCTTCGTGCCGGCCGAGGCGCGCCGCCGCCGGCGTGAGGGCGCCGCTCCCCGGAGTGAAACACGGCCGCCGGAGGAATTTTGAAAGTTGAAAATTTGACTAAGTGTCGACGGAAGTGCCATATGCGCCGGGCGGGAGGCGCCCGTCGCCTCGCCCGGGATGGCGGCGCCGGCGCCGGCTCGCCGCGCCTGGCAGCGGCCGCTCGTCTCCCCGGAGGCCCGGGGGATTTCCCTTCTGCTCGGAGCGGCCGCAGTTCTCCTTCTGGTCCGCCTGGCAGCTACCTCCGCCGGCTGCCAATCATCTCTCTCCCCGGCCCGGGGGGGACGACTCTCCCTTCTGCGCGTGCGCGCCTGTCAGCTCCTGCAAATCGTCTCTCCCGCCGCCCGCCGAGGGGGGATTTCCCTTCTGCGCGTGCGCGCCTGTCAGCTCCTGCCAATCATCTCTCCTCTCTCCCCGCGGCCGCCCGGGGGCTTTCCCTTCTGCGCGCGCGCGTGCGCGCCTGTCAGCTCCTGCAAATCGTCTCTCCCCCCCCGGCCGCCAAGGGGGATTTCCCTTCTGCGTGCGCGCCTGTCAGCTCCTGCAAATCCTCTCTCCCCGGCCGCTCGGGGAGGCGGGATCTCGCCCTCTGGTAGACGCTAGCAGCCTGCCACCTGCTAGGGACTCGGCCTCCGGCATTGCCCAGGCAACGGCAGCCCTGGGTCGGCCTGGCTTTTTCCCAGCCGCCTGGGACGATCTCTCCCTCTGTCCTGGAACCCTGGGCCGGCCTGCCGCCTCAGGCTTAGCCCCCTGGGTCGCCTGGAAGTGGCGCCGCCTTGTGGACGAGCCGGGGAGAGCGGCTCTACGTTGCCATCCGGTGGATTTTTAGCAAATTGCAGCTTTCCATAGCAAATTGCAGCTTTCCATAGCAAATGGCAGCTTTCCACCTGCTAGGGACTTATCCTCTGGCTTTACCCAGGCTGGGGTGGCCCTGGGTCGGCCTGGCTTTTTTCCCAGCCGCCTGGGACGATCTCTCCCTCTCTCCTGGAACCCCGGGCCGGCCTGCCGCCCTCAGGCTTAGCCCCCTGGGTCTCCTGGAAGTGTCTCCCTCTGGAAGTCACTTAGCAGAACGCAGCCTACCGCCTGCTAGGGACTTAGCCTCTGGCTTTACCCAGGCTAGGGTAGCCCTGGGTCGGCCTGGCTTTTTTCCCAGCCGCCCGGGACGATCTCTCCCTCTCTCCTGGAACCCTGGGCCGGCCTGCCGCCCTCAGGCTTAGCCCCCTGGGTCGCCTGGAAGTGGCGCCGCCTTGTGGACGAGCGGGGGAGAGCGGCTCTCCGTTGCCATCCGGTGGATTTTTAGCAGAATGCAGCCTGCAACCCGAGTGCTGGCGCCGCCTTGTGGACGAGCCGGGGACCGCGGCTCTCCGTTGCCATCCGGTGGATTTTTAGCAGAATGCAGCCTTCCACCTGCTAGGGACTTAGCCTCCGGCATGTATCCAGGCTCGGGTAGCCCTGGGTAGGCCTGGCTTTCCCAGCCGCCTGGGACAATCTCTCCCTCTCTCCTGGAGCCCATGGCCGGCCTGCCGCCCTCAGGCTTAGCCCCCTGGGTTTCCTGGAAGCGTCTACCTCTGGTAGACACTTAGCAGAATGCAGCCTTCCACCTGCTAGGGACTTAGCCTCCGGCATCTACCCAGGCTCGGGTAGCCCTGGGTAGGCTTGGCTTTCCCAGCCGCCTGGGACCATCTCTCCCTCTCTCCTGGAACCCTGGGCCAGCCTGCCGCCTCAGGCTTAGCCCCCTGGGTCGCCTGGAAGTGGCGCCGCCTTGTGGACAAGCGGGGGAGAGCGGCTCTACGTTGCCATCCGGTGGACTTTTAGCAGAATGCAGCCTGCAACCCGAGTGCTGGCGCCGCCTTGTGGACGAGCCGGGGACTGCGGCTCTCCGTTGCCATCCGGTGGATTTTTAGCAGATTGCAGCCTTCCACCTGCAAGGGACTCAGCCTCCGGCATGTACCCAGGCTCGGGTAGCCCTGGGTAGGCCTGGCTTTCCCAGCCGCCTGGGACGATCTCTCCCTCTCTCCTGGAACCCTGGGCCGGCCTGCCGCCCTCAGGCTTAGCCCCCTGGGTCGCCTGGAAGTGGCGCCGCCTTGTGGACGAGCCGGGGAGAGCGGCTCTCCGTTGCCATCCGGTGGATTTTTAGCAGAATGCAGCCTGCAACCCGAGTGCTGGCGCCGCCTTGTGGACGAGCCGGGGACCGCGGCTCTCCGTTGCCATCCGGTGGATTTTTAGCAGATTGCAGCCTTCCACCTGCTAGGGACTTAGCCTCCGGCATGTACCCAGGCTCGGGTAGCCCTGGGTAGGCCTGGCTTTTTTCCCAGCCGCCTGGGACGAACTCTCCCTCTCTCCTGGAACCCTGGGCCGGCCTGCCGCCCTCAGGCTTAGCCCCCTGGGTCTCCTGGAAGTGTCTCCCTCTGGAAGTCACTTAGCAGAACGCAGCCTGCCGCCTGCTAGGGACTTAGCCTCTGGCTTTACCCAGGCTAGGGTAGCCCTGGGTCGGCCTGGCTTTTTTCCCAGCCGCCTGGGACGATCTCTCCCTCTCTCCTGGAACCCTGGGCCAGCCTGCCGCCTCAGGCTTAGCCCCCTGGGTTGCCTGGAAGTGGTGCCCTCTTGGTAGACACTTAGCAGATTGCAGCCTTCCACCTGCTAGGGACTTAGCCTCTGGCATTACCCAGGCTCGGGTCGGCCTGGCTGTCCCAGCCGCCTGGGACGATCTCTCCCTCTCTCCTGGAACCCTGGGCCGGCCTGCCGCCCTCAGGCTTAGCCCCCTGGGTCGCCTGGAAGTGGCGCCGCCTTGTGGACAAGCGGGGGAGAGCGGCTCTCCGTTGCCATCCGGTGGATTTTTAGCAGAATGCAGCCTGCAACCCGAGTGCTGGCGCCGCCTTGTGGACGAGCCGGGGACCGCGGCTCTCCGTTGCCATCCGGTGGATTTTTAGCAGATTGCAGCCTTCCACCTGCTAGGGACTTAGCCTCTGGCATTACCCAGGCTCGGGTAGGCCTGGCTGTCCCAGCCGCCTGGGACGATCTCTCCCTCTCTCCTGGAACCCTGGGCCGGCCTGCCACCTCAGGCTTAGCCCCCTGGGTCGCCTGGAAGTGGCGCCGCCTTGTGGGCAAGCGGGGGAGAGCGGCTCTCCGTTGCCATCCGGTGGATTTTTAGCAGAATGCAGCCTGCAACCCGAGTGCTGGCGCCGCCTTGTGGACGAGCCGGGGACTGCGGCTCTCCGTTGCCATCCGGTGGATTTTTAGCAGATTGCAGCCTTCCACCTGCTAGGGACTTAGCCTCTGGCATTACCCAGGCTCGGGTAGGCCTGGCTTTCCCAGCCGCCTGGGACCATCTCTCCCTCCCTCCTGGAACCCATGGCCAGCCTGCCGCCTCAGGCTTAGCCCCCTGGGTCTCCTGGAAGTGTCGCCCTCTGGTAGACACTTAGCAGAACGCAGCCTTCCACCTGTTAGGGACTTAGCCTCCGGCATGTACCCAGGCTCGGGTAGCCCTGGGTAGGCCTGGCTCTCCCAGCCGCCTGGGACGGTCTCTCCCTCTCTCCTGGAACCCTGGGCCAGCCTGCCGCCTCAGGCTTAGCCCCCTGGGTCTCCTGGAAGTGTCGCCCTCTGGTAGACACTTAGCAGAATGCAGCCTTCCACCTGCTAGGGACTTAGCCTCCGGCATGTACCCCGGCTCGGGTAGCCCTGGGTAGGCCTGGCTCTCCCAGCCGCCTGGGACGGTCTCTCCCTCTCTCCTGGAACCCTGGGCCAGCCTGCCGCCTCAGGCTTAGCCCCCTGGGTCTCCTGGAAGTGTCTCCCTCTGGAAGACACTTAGCAGAACGCAGCCTGCCACCTGCTAGGGACTTAGCCTCTGGCTTTACCCAGGCTTGGGTAGCCCTGGGTCGGCCTGGCTTTTTTCCCAGCCGCCCGGGACGATCTCTCCCTCTCTCCTGGAACCCTGGGCCGGCCTGCCACCTCAGGCTTAGCCCCCTGGGTCGCCTGGAAGTGGCGCCGCCTTGTGGATGAGCCGGGGAGAGCGGCTCTACGTTGCCATCCGGTGGATTTTTAACAGAATGCAGCCTGCAACCCGAGTGCTGGCGCCGCCTTGTGGACGAGCCGGGGACTGCGGCTCTCCGTTGCCATCCGGTGGATTTTTAGCAGATTGCAGCCTGCCAGCTGCTAGGGACTAAGTCTCTGGCGTTACCCAGGCTCGGGTAGCCCTGGCTTTCCCAGCCGCCTGGGACAATCTCTCCCTCCCTCCTGGAACCCATGGCCGGCCTGCCGCCCTCAGGCTTAGCCCCCTGGGTCTCCTGGAAGTGTCTCCCTCTGGAAGACACTTAGCAGAACGCAGCCTGCCACCTGCTAGGGACTTAGCCTCTGGCTTTGCCCAGGCTCGGGTAGCCCTGGGTCGGCCTGGCTTTTTTCCCAGCCGCCCGGGACGATCTCTCCCTCCCTCCTGGAACCCTGGGCCAGCCTGCCGCCTCAGGCTTAGCCCCCTGGGTCTCCTGGAAGTGTCGCCCTCTGGTAGACACTTAGCAGAATGCAGCCTTCCACCTGCTAGGGACTTAGCCTCCGGCATGTACCCCGGCTCGGGTAGCCCTGGGTAGGCCTGGCTCTCCCAGCCGCCTGGGACGGTCTCTCCCTCTCTCCTGGAACCCTGGGCCAGCCTGCCGCCTCAGGCTTAGCCCCCTGGGTCTCCTGGAAGTGTCGCCCTCTGGTAGACACTTAGCAGAATGCAGCCTTCCACCTGCTAGGGACTTAGCCTCCGGCATGTACCCCGGCTCGGGTAGCCCTGGGTAGGCCTGGCTCTCCCAGCCGCCTGGGACGGTCTCTCCCTCTCTCCTGGAACCCTGGGCCAGCCTGCCGCCTCAGGCTTAGCCCCCTGGGTCTCCTGGAAGTGTCGCCCTCTGGTAGACACTTAGCAGAATGCAGCCTTCCACCTGCTAGGGACTTAGCCTCCGGCATGTACCCAGGCTCGGGTAGCCCTGGGTAGGCCTGGCTCTCCCAGCCGCCTGGGACGGTCTCTCCCTCTCTCCTGGAACCCTGGGCCAGCCTGCCGCCTCAGGCTTAGCCCCCTGGGTCTCCTGGAAGTGTCGCCCTCTGGTAGACACTTAGCAGAATGCAGCCTTCCACCTGTTAGGGACTTAGCCTCTGGCTTTACCCAGGCTTGGGTAGCCCCAGCCCGGCCTGGCGCTCGCCGCAGGAAGGCCTCCTCGGGGGCTCCGGTTTTTTGGGGGTTTTTTTGTCAAAGTGTCTACGGAAGTGGAAGTTCTCTCAGGGGGAAGCTCCCCTCGGACCCTGCCCAGGAGGGTGAGCCCCGGCCCGGCTTGCCTCCCCTAGGCCCGCCCGCTCCGGAACCCGGTTCTCCCTGCAGACCCCGCCTCGGGGCAACCCTCCAGCTCCCCATCTCCCGGCAGCCGGGGTCAAATACAGCACCACCTCTTCCTTCCGCTGGCCCTCAAGAGTCCTCACCGCTCCCCCAGGCAGGCTTCCACGGGAGGCCGATCGGACCCCGCCATTAAGCCCCCTGACAAACGGCCGTCCCTGGAAGTCTCTCCGGGCCCGACTATTAAGTCCCACCGCCGACCCTCCGGGGCCGACTATTAAGTCCCACCG
Source organism: Leptodactylus fuscus (assembly GCF_031893055.1). Taxonomy (NCBI): domain Eukaryota; kingdom Metazoa; phylum Chordata; class Amphibia; order Anura; family Leptodactylidae; genus Leptodactylus; species Leptodactylus fuscus. Next base: position 411,779 of record NW_027440621.1, on the reverse strand, counting down.
CCGACCCTCCGGGGCCGACTATTAAGTCCCACCGCCGACCCTCCGGGGCCGACTATTAAGCCCCACCGCCGACCCTCCGGGGCCGACTATTAAGTCCCACCGCCGACCCTCCGGGGCCGACTATTAAGTCCCACCGCCGACCCTCCGGGGCCGACTATTAAGTCCCACCGCCGACCCTCCGGGGCCGACTATTAAGCCCCACCGCCGACCCTCCGGGGCCGACTATTAAGCCCACTGCCAGAGATAGCACTCATGGGAATCTCTCTGGGCCCGACTATTAAGTCCAACTGTGACTTATGCTTGGAAATGTGACTTATGCTTGGAAATGTGACTTATGCTTGGAAATGTGACTTATGCTTGGAAATGTGACTTATGCTTGGAAATGTGACTTATGCTGGCAAATGTGACTTATGCTGGCAAATGTGACTTATGCTTGCAAATGTGACTTATGCTGGGAAATGTGACTTGTCCTCGCAAATGTGACTTATGCTGGCAAATGTGACTTATGCTGGCAAATGTGACTTATGCTGGCAAATGTGACTTATGCTGGCAAATGTGACTTATGCTGGCAAATGTGACTTATGCTGGCAAATGTGACTTGTCCTCCCAAATGTGACTTATGCTGGGAAGTGTGACTTGTCCTCCCAAATGTGACTTATGCTGGGAAATGTGACTTGTCCTCCCAAATGTGACTTATGCTGGGAAATGTGACTTGTCCTCCCAAATGTGACTTATGCTGGGAAGTGTGACTTGTCCTCCCAAATGTGACTTATGCTGGGAAATGTGACTTGTCCTCCCAAATGTGACTTATGCTGGGAAATGTGACTTGTCCTCCCAAATGTGACTTATGCTGGCAAATGTGACTTGTCCTCCCAAATGTGACTTATGCTGGCAAATGTGACTTGTCCGCCCGAATGTGACTTATCCAGCTAAATGAGACTTCTCCCTAAGCTGAGCTCCAGGGAGGGTAGCTGGTAGACTGGGGGCTTAATCTTCAGCTTCTACCGGGCTTATGGAGCCCTGAGTCGGCCTGGCTCTCCCAGCCGCCGGGGACAATCTCTCCCTCTCTCCTGGAACCCTGGGCCAGCCTGCCGCCTCAGGCTCGCCCCCCTGGGTCTCCTGGAAGTGGCGCCGCCTTGTGGACGAGCCGGGGAGAGCGGCTCTCCGTTGCCATCCGGTGGATTTTTAGCAGAATGCAGCCTGCAACCTGAATGCTGGCGCCGCCTTGTGGACAAGCCGGTTAGCGCGCCTCTCCGTTGCCATCCGGTGGATTTTTAGCAGATTGCAGCCTTCCACCTGCTAGGGACTTAGCCTCCGGCGTTACCCAGGCTCGGGTAGCCCTGGGTAGGCCTGGCTCTCCCAGCCGCCTGGGACAATCTCTCCCTCTCTCCTGGAACCCTGGGCCTGCCTGCCGCCTCAGGCTTAGCCCCCTGGGTTGCCTGGAAGTGGTGCCCTCTTGGTAGACACTTAGCAGAATGCAGCCTGCCACCTGCTAGGGACTGAGCCTCCGGCATTACCCAGGCTCGGGTAGCCCTGGGTAGGCCTGGCTCTCCCAGCCGCCTGGGACAATCTCTCCCTCTCTCCTGGAACCCTGGGCCAGCCTGCCGCCTCAGGCTCGCCCCCCTGGGTCTCCTGGAAGTGGCGCCGCCTTGTGGACGAGCCGGGGAGAGCGGCTCTCCGTTGCCATCCGGTGGATTTTTAGCAGAATGCAGCCTGCAACCTGAATGCTGGCGCCGCCTTGTGGACAAGCCGGGGAGCGCGCCTCTCCGTTGCCATCCGGTGGATTTTTAGCAGATTGCAGCCTTCCACCTGCTAGGGACTTAGCCTCCGGCGTTACCCAGGCTCGGGTAGCCCTGGGTAGGCCTGGCTTTCCCAGCCGCCTGGGACAATCTCTCCCTCTCTCCTGGAACCCTGGGCCTGCCTGCCGCCTCAGGCTTAGCCCCCTGGGTTGCCTGGAAGTGGTGCCCTCTTGGTAGACACTTAGCAGAATGCAGCCTTCCACCTGCTAGGGACTTAGCCTCCGGCATTACCCAGGCTCGGGTAGCCCTGGGTAGGCCTGGCTTTCCCAGCCGCCTGGGACAATCTCTCCCTCTCTCCTGGAACCCTGGGCCAGCCTGCCGCCTCAGGCTTAGCCCCCTGGGTTGCCTGGAAGTGGTGCCCTCTTGGTAGACACTTAGCAGAATTCAGCCTGCCGCCTGCTAGGGACTCAGCCTCCGG
>NW_027440621.1:384562-399562 GCF_031893055.1 Leptodactylus fuscus | reverse complement strand
GCTCTCTCTCCGATACCCTTTAGACTCGTCCTCGCTCGGCTCTGCTTTTGGCGCCGGTGCGCCCCAGGAGGCGGGCGGCCGGCGTGGGACCGCCGGTCAGGGTTGGCCCCGGTGGTCGCTGCGGACCCCCGGCGGCCGGTCGACCGGGGAAACCCCCGTGGCCGCGCGCGTCGCCTGGTGCAGTGCGTGGGAAGAGGCGGGTGAGCCGTCTCTGCCGGTGTCACGGGGGCTTGTCACGCTGCTGCTGCCGCTCCTCTCTTTCCCGTCATCGCCAAGGCGGTCAGGCCGGGTGGCGGGGGTGATCTTCCGTTCCGGCGGGCGCCGGTTCGGGTCTTACGGAGGTGCGGAGGTCAACCTGTGCTCTCGGGCGTCGGGCCTCCCGAAGAGCCGGGGCTCGGGCGCGGAGCCCGGCCCGGATTCGGCGAGGAACCCTTTCGTTCGTAGGGGACGCCCGGTTTTCTGACACCTCGGGGGTCGGACGGGGCGAAGGCAAACTCTCTCTCGCCGATGTCCTGGGTCTGCCGCGGGCGCCCGCCCTGGGCGGGTGGCGCCGCGCCGGCCTTAAGCTTTTCCGCTACGCCGCTCCGGAGCTGAAGGGAAGGAAAGACCCCGCGCCTTAGCCGGCGCGGACCCCCTAGGTCCGGCCGAGCGAGGGTCCCTTCCCGCCGGGTCGGCGGCCGTCAGATCGATCGGTGGGTGACCCGCGGGTGACGGGTGACTCGTCCGAGGCTTGCCACGCGACGCGGAGGGGGCTTGTCTCGCAACCGGCGCGTCCTCGCTCTTTTCGCCCCCAGCGGAGATCCACTATCGGCGGCGTGAGAGCTGAGGTCGCAGGGACTTTGTCGGAGACGGATGTCCGAGGCCCTGGTACTCCGACTTTTGGTAAGCTAATTGACACGACCCGCTGTCTCGGACACGGTTCTTGACGGGGGTGTTCAAAAGTATGTCACAGAGAGAGTGTCACCTGTCCCATTACATGAAGACCAACTACTCAAAGTGTCCGACTTTGTGGAACTCCGGCCCGGATCCGGCCGTCAAATTCAACCTCATTCCGGTAGTGCCTTTTCCGCTCCGAGGCCTCCTCCGGGGCCGTCCGACGCCCGGTTCCACGGCGGGACCCCCGACACCGACTCGAGGTGGTACCCCTTTTTGCCGGCCGAGGTGCGCCGCCGCCGGCGTGAGGACGCCGCTCCCCGGTGTGAAAAACGGCCGCCGGAGGAATTTTGAAAGTTGAAAATTTGGCAAAGTGTCGACGGAAGTGCCAACCGCGCCGGCGGGGAGGCGCCCGTCGCCTCGCCCGGGATGGCGGCACCGGCGCCGGGTCGCCGCGCCTGCCAGCGGCCGCTAGTCTCCCCGGACGCCCGGGGGATTTCCCTTCCGCTCCCAGCGGCCGCAGTTCTCCTTCTGGTCCGCCTGGCGGCTGCCTCCGCCGGCTGCCAATCATCTCTCCCCGGCCGCCCGGGGGATTTCCCTTCTGCGCGCCTGGCAGCTCCTGCCAATCATCTCTCCCCGGCCGCCAAGGGGGATTTCCCTTCTGCGCGCCTGGCAGCTCCTGCCAATCATCTCTCCCCGGCCGCCCGGGGGATCTCGTTAAGGTCCGTGTTTCGTGGGGTTTTATTTCAAAGTTTGTCTTTTTTTTCCCCAAAGTGTCTAAGAGCCGATCGGCTCAGCGGGGGGCGCCCGTCGCCTCGCCCGGGATGGCGGCACCGGCGCCGGGTCGCCGTGCCTGCCAGCGGCCGCTCGGGGGATTTCCCTTCTGCGCGCCTGTCAGCTCCTGCCAATCATCTCTCCCCGGCCGCCCGGGGGATCTCTTATGGTCCGTGTTTTATGGGGGGGTTTTTTTGTGCGTTTGACCTTTTTTCCCCCAAAGCGTCTAAGTGCCGATCGGCTCGGCGGGAGGCGCCCGCCTGAAAACTGCGGCTTGCCACGCGACCTGAAGAGGCTTGTCACGCAACCCGGGGGGGCGGTGCCCTCGCTCTGCCTCCCCCCCGCGGGGATCCGCCGTCGGCGGCCTGTGAGCAGAGTTCACTGGGACTTTGTCAGAGTCGGGTGTCCGATCCCCTGGTACTCTGACTTTTGGTAAGCTAATTGACAGGACCCGCTGTCTCGGACACGGTTCTTGACGGGGGTGTTCAAAAGTAGGTCACAGAGAGAGTGTCACCTGTCCCATTACATGAAGACCAACCACTCAAAGTGTCCGACTTTGTGGAACTCCGGCCCGGATCCGGCCGTCAAATTCAACCTCATTCCGGTAGTGCCTTTTCCGCTCCGAGGCCTCCTCCGGGGCCGTCCGACGCCCGGTTCCACGGCGGGACCCCCGACACCGACTCGAGGAGGTACCCCTTTTTGCCGGCCGAGGTGCGCCGCCGCCGGCGTGAGGACGCCGCTCCCCGGTGTGAAAAACGGCCGCCGGAGGAATTTTGAAAGTTGAAAATTTGGCAAAGTGTCGACGGAAGTGCCAACCGCGCCGGCGGGGAGGCGCCCGTCGCCTCGCCCGGGATGGCGGCACCGGCGCCGGGTCGCCGCGCCTGCCAGCGGCCGCTAGTCTCCCCGGACGCCCGGGGGATTTCCCTTCCGCTCCCAGCGGCCGCAGTTCTCCTTCCGGTCCGCCTGGCGGCTGCCTCCGCCGGCTGCCAATCATCTCTCCCCGGCCGCCCGGGGGATTTCCCTTCTGCGCGCCTGGCAGCTCCTGCCAATCATCTCTCCCCGGCCGCCCGGGGGATCTCTTATGGTCCGTGTTTTATGGGGGGTTTTTTTTGTGTGTTTGACCTTTTTTCCCCCAAAGCGTCTAAGTGCCGATCGGCTCGGCGGGAGGCGCCCGCCTGAAAACTGCGGCTTGCCACGCGACCTGAAGAGGCTTGTCACGCAACCCGGGGGGGCGGTGCCCTCGCTCTGCCTCCCCCCCGCGGGGATCCGCCGTCGGCGGCCTGTGAGCAGAGTTCACTGGGACTTTGTCAGAGTCGGGTGTCCGATCCCCTGGTACTCTGACTTTTGGTAAGCTAATTGACAGGACTCGCTGTCTCGGACACGGTTCTTGACGGGGGTGTTCAAAAGTAGGTCACAGAGAGAGTGTCACCTGTCCCATTACATGAAGACCAACCACTCAAAGTGTCCGACTTTGTGGAACTCCGGCCCGGATCCGGCCGTCAAATTCAACCTCATTCCGGTAGTGCCTTTTCCGCTCCGAGGCCTCCTCCGGGGCCGTCCGACGCCCGGTTCCACGGCGGGACCCCCGACACCGACTCGAGGAGGTACCCCTTTTTGCCGGCCGAGGTGCGCCGCCGCCGGCGTGAGGACGCCGCTCCCCGGTGTGAAAAACGGCCGCCGGAGGAATTTTGAAAGTTGAAAATTTGGCAAAGTGTCGACGGAAGTGCCAACTGCGCCGGCGGGGAGGCGCCCGTCGCCTCGCCCGGGATGGCGGCACCGGCGCCGGGTCGCCGCGCCTGCCGCGGCCGCTAGTCTCCCCGGACGCCCGGGGGATTTCCCTTCCGCTCCCAGCGGCCGCAGTTCTCCTTCCGGTCCGCCTGGCGGCTGCCTCCGCCGGCTGCCAATCATCTCTCCGGATTTCCCTTCTGCGCGCCTGTCAGCTCCTGCAAATCCTCTCTCCCCGGCCGCTCGGGGAGGCGGGATCTCGCCCTCTGGTAGACGCTAGCAGCCTGCCACCTGCTAGGGACTCGGCCTCTGGCATTACCCAGGCTCCGGCAGCCCTGGGTCGGCCTGGCTTTTCCCAGCCGCCTGGGACGATCTCTCCCTCTGTCCTGGAACCCTGGGCCGGCCTGCCGCCTCAGGCTTAGCCCCCTGGGTCGCCTGGAAGTGGCGCCGCCTTGTGGACGAGCCGGGGAGAGCCGCTCTCCGTTGCCATCCGGTGGATTTTTAGCAAATTGCAGCTTTCCATAGCAAATTGCAGCCTTCCACCTGCTAGGGACTTAGCCTCCGGCATGTACCCAGGCTCGGGTAGCCCTGGGTAGGCCTGGCTTTCCCAGCCGCCTGGGTCAATCTCTCCCTCTCTCCTGGAACCCTGGGCCAGCCTGCCGCCTCAGGCTTAGCCCCCTGGGTCGCCTGGAAGTGGTGCCCTCTTGGTAGACACTTAGCAGAATGCAGCCTGCCACCTGCTAGGGACTTAGCCTCTGGCTTTACCCAGGCTCGGGTAGCCCTGGGTCGGCCTGGCTTTCCCAGCCGCCTGGGACAATCTCTCCCTCTCTCCTGGAACCCTGGGCCGGCCTGCCGCCTCAGGCTTAGCCCCCTGGGTCGCCTGGAAGTGGCGCCGCCTTGTGGACGAGCCGGGGAGAGCCGCTCTCCGTTGCCATCCGGTGGATTTTTAGCAAATTGCAGCTTTCCATAGCAAATTGCAGCCTTCCACCTGCTAGGGACTTAGCCTCCGGCATGTACCCAGGCTCTGGTAGCCCTGGGTAGGCCTGGCTTTCCCAGCCGCCTGGGACAAATCTCTCCCTCTCTCCTGGAACCCTGGGCCAGCCTGCCGCCTCAGGCTTAGCCCCCTGGGTTGCCTGGAAGTGGTGCCCTCTTGGTAGACACTTAGCAGAATGCAGCCTGCCACCTGCTAGGGACTTAGCCTCTGGCTTTACCCAGGCTCGGGTAGCCCTGGGTCGGCCTGGCTTTCCCAGCCGCCTGGGACAATCTCTCCCTCTCTCCTGGAACCCTGGGCCGGCCTGCCGCCTCAGGCTTAGCCCCCTGGGTCGCCTGGAAGTGGCGCCGCCTTGTGGACGAGCCGGGGAGAGCCGCTCTCCGTTGCCATCCGGTGGATTTTTAGCAAATTGCAGCTTTCCATAGCAAATTGCAGCCTTCCACCTGCTAGGGACTTAGCCTCCGGCATGTACCCAGGCTCGGGTAGCCCTGGGTAGGCCTGGCTTTCCCAGCCGCCTGGGACGATCTCTCCTTCTTCTCCTGGAACCCTGGGCCAGCCTGCCGCCTCAGGCTTAGCCCCCTGGGTTGCCTGGAAGTGGTGCCCTCTTGGTAGACACTTAGCAGAATGCAGCCTGCCACCTGCTAGGGACTTAGCCTCTGGCTTTACCCAGGCTCGGGTAGCCCTGGGTCGGCCTGGCTTTCCCAGCCGCCTGGGACAATCTCTCCCTCTCTCCTGGAACCCTGGGCCGGCCTGCCGCCTCAGGCTTAGCCCCCTGGGTCGCCTGGAAGTGGCGCCGCCTTGTGGACGAGCCGGGGAGAGCCGCTCTCCGTTGCCATCCGGTGGATTTTTAGCAAATTGCAGCTTTCCATAGCAAATTGCAGCCTTCCACCTGCTAGGGACTTAGCCTCCGGCATGTACCCAGGCTCGGGTGGCCCTGGGTAGGCCTGGCTTTCCCAGCCGCCTGGGTCAATCTCTCCCTCTCTCCTGAAACCCTGGGCCAGCCTGCCGCCTCAGGCTTAGCCCCCTGGGTCTCCTGGAAGTGTCGCCCTCTGGTAGACACTTAGCAGAATTCAGCCTGCCGCCTGCTAGGGACTCAGCCTCCGGCATGTACCCAGGCTCGGGTAGCCCTGGCTTTCCCAGCCGCCTGGGACAATCTCTCCCTCTCTCCTGGAACCCTGGGCCAGCCTGCCGCCTCAGGCTTAGCCCCCTGGGTCGCCTGGAAGTGGTGCCCTCTCGGTAGACACTTGGCAGCATGCAGCCTGCCACCTGCTAGGGACTTAGCCTCTGGCTTTACCCAGGCTCGGGTAGCCCTGGGTCGGCCTGGCTTTCCCAGCCGCCTGGGACGATCTCTCCCTCTCTCTCCTGGAACCCTGGGCCGGCCTGCCGCCTCAGGCTTAGCCCCCTGGGTCGCCTGGAAGTGGCGCCGCCTTGTGGACGAGCCGGGGAGAGCGGCTCTCCGTTGCCATCCGGTGGATTTTTAGCAGAATGCAGCCTGCAACCCGAGTGCTGGCGCCGCCTTGTGGACGAGCCGGGGACTGCGGCTCTCCGTTGCCATCCGGTGGATTTTTAGCAGATTGCAGCCTTCCACCTGCTAGGGACTTAGCCTCCGGCATGTGCCCAGGCTCGGGTAGCCCTGGGTAGGCCTGGCTTTCCCAGCCGCCTGGGACGATCTCTCCCTCTTCTCCTGGAACCCTGGGCCAGCCTGCCGCCTCAGGCTTAGCCCCCTGGGTTGCCTGGAAGTGGTGCCCTCTCGGTAGACACTTAGCAGAACGCAGCCTGCCGCCTGCTAGGGACTTATCCTCTGGCTTTACCCAGGCTGGGGTGGCCCTGGGTCGGCCTGGCTTTTTTCCCAGCCGCCTGGGACAATCTCTCCCTCTCTCCATGAACCCTGGGCCGGCCTGCCGCCTCAGACTTCCCCTTCCGCTCCGAGCGGCCGCAGTTCTCGTTCTGGTCCGCCTGGCAGCTACCTCCGCCGGCTGCCAATCATCTCTCTCTCTCTCTCCCCCCGGCCGCCCGGGGGAACTTCCCTTCTGCGCGCGCCTGGCAGCTACCTCCGCCTGCCAATCATCTCTCCCCCGGCCCTCCCGGGGGACCTCCCTTCTGCGCCGGCCGGCCGGCCGGCCGGCTGCAGTTCTCACTGGTCCGTGTTGTATGGGGTTTATTAAAATGTCGGTCTTTTTCCCCCAAAGTGTCTAAAAGTGCCGATCGGCTCGGCGGGAGGCGCCCGTCGCCTCCCCCGGGATGGCGGCACCGGCGCCCTCTCGCCGTACCTGCCAGCGGCCGCTCGTCTCCCCTGGCCCGCGCCGGGGGATTTCCCTTCTGCTCGGAGCGGCCGCAGTTCTCCTTCTGGTCCGCCTGGCGGCTGCCTCCGCCTGCTGCCAATCATCTCTCCCCGGCCGCACAGGGGGACTTCCCTTCTGCGCGCCTGGCAGCTCCTGCCAATCATCTCTCCCCGGCCGCCCGGGGGATCTCACCGAGGTCCGTGTTTCGTGGGGTTTTATTTCAAAGTTTGCCTTTTTTATTTTTTTCCCCAAAGTGTCCAAGAGCCGATCGGCTCAGCGGGGGGCGCCCGTCGCCTCGCCCGGGATGGCGGCACCGGCGCCCTCTCGCCGTACCTGCCAGCGGCCGCTCGTCTCCCCTGGCCCGCCCGGGGGATTTCCCTTCTGCTCGGAGCGGCCGCAGTTCTCATTCTAGCGCGCAGGGCAGCTCCTGCCAATCATCTCTCCCTTCCGCGACCAGCCGGAAGCGGTTCTCATTGGTCCGTGTTTCGTTGGTTATTTATTTTTCAAAGTTTGACTTTTTCTTTTTTTTTTCCCCAAAAGTGTCTAAAAGTGCCGATTGGCTCGGCGGGAAGCGCCCGCCTGAAAACCGAGGCTTGCCACGCGACCTAAAGAGGCTTGTCTCGCAACCCGGGGGGGGCGGTGCCCTCGCTCTGCCTCCCCCCCGCAGGGATCCGCCGTCGGCGGCCTGTCAGCAGAGTTCACTGGGACTTTGTCAGAGTCGGGTGTCCGATGCCCTGGTACTCTGACTTTTGGTAAGCTAATTGACAGCACACGCTGTCTCGGACACGGTTCTTGACGGGGGTGTTCAAAAGTAGGTCACAGAGAGAGTGTCACCTGTCCCATTACATGAAGACCAACCACTCAAAGTGTCCGACTTTGTGGAACTCCGGCCCGGATCCGGCCGTCAAATTCAACCTCATTCCGGTAGTGCCTTTTCGGCTCCGAGGCCTCCTCCGGGGCCGTCCGACGCCCGGTTCCACGGCGGGACCCCCGACACCGACTCGAGGTGGTACCCCTTCGTGCCGGCCGAGGCGCGCCGCCGCCGGCGTGAGGGCGCCGCTCCCCGGAGTGAAACACGGCCGCCGGAGGAATTTTGAAAGTTGAAAATTTGACTAAGTGTCGACGGAAGTGCCATATGCGCCGGGCGGGAGGCGCCCGTCGCCTCGCCCGGGATGGCGGCGCCGGCGCCGGCTCGCCGCGCCTGGCAGCGGCCGCTCGTCTCCCCGGAGGCCCGGGGGATTTCCCTTCTGCTCGGAGCGGCCGCAGTTCTCCTTCTGGTCCGCCTGGCAGCTACCTCCGCCGGCTGCCAATCATCTCTCTCCCCGGCCCGGGGGGGACGACTCTCCCTTCTGCGCGTGCGCGCCTGTCAGCTCCTGCAAATCGTCTCTCCCGCCGCCCGCCGAGGGGGGATTTCCCTTCTGCGCGTGCGCGCCTGTCAGCTCCTGCCAATCATCTCTCCTCTCTCCCCGCGGCCGCCCGGGGGCTTTCCCTTCTGCGCGCGCGCGTGCGCGCCTGTCAGCTCCTGCAAATCGTCTCTCCCCCCCCGGCCGCCAAGGGGGATTTCCCTTCTGCGTGCGCGCCTGTCAGCTCCTGCAAATCCTCTCTCCCCGGCCGCTCGGGGAGGCGGGATCTCGCCCTCTGGTAGACGCTAGCAGCCTGCCACCTGCTAGGGACTCGGCCTCCGGCATTGCCCAGGCAACGGCAGCCCTGGGTCGGCCTGGCTTTTTCCCAGCCGCCTGGGACGATCTCTCCCTCTGTCCTGGAACCCTGGGCCGGCCTGCCGCCTCAGGCTTAGCCCCCTGGGTCGCCTGGAAGTGGCGCCGCCTTGTGGACGAGCCGGGGAGAGCGGCTCTACGTTGCCATCCGGTGGATTTTTAGCAAATTGCAGCTTTCCATAGCAAATTGCAGCTTTCCATAGCAAATGGCAGCTTTCCACCTGCTAGGGACTTATCCTCTGGCTTTACCCAGGCTGGGGTGGCCCTGGGTCGGCCTGGCTTTTTTCCCAGCCGCCTGGGACGATCTCTCCCTCTCTCCTGGAACCCCGGGCCGGCCTGCCGCCCTCAGGCTTAGCCCCCTGGGTCTCCTGGAAGTGTCTCCCTCTGGAAGTCACTTAGCAGAACGCAGCCTACCGCCTGCTAGGGACTTAGCCTCTGGCTTTACCCAGGCTAGGGTAGCCCTGGGTCGGCCTGGCTTTTTTCCCAGCCGCCCGGGACGATCTCTCCCTCTCTCCTGGAACCCTGGGCCGGCCTGCCGCCCTCAGGCTTAGCCCCCTGGGTCGCCTGGAAGTGGCGCCGCCTTGTGGACGAGCGGGGGAGAGCGGCTCTCCGTTGCCATCCGGTGGATTTTTAGCAGAATGCAGCCTGCAACCCGAGTGCTGGCGCCGCCTTGTGGACGAGCCGGGGACCGCGGCTCTCCGTTGCCATCCGGTGGATTTTTAGCAGAATGCAGCCTTCCACCTGCTAGGGACTTAGCCTCCGGCATGTATCCAGGCTCGGGTAGCCCTGGGTAGGCCTGGCTTTCCCAGCCGCCTGGGACAATCTCTCCCTCTCTCCTGGAGCCCATGGCCGGCCTGCCGCCCTCAGGCTTAGCCCCCTGGGTTTCCTGGAAGCGTCTACCTCTGGTAGACACTTAGCAGAATGCAGCCTTCCACCTGCTAGGGACTTAGCCTCCGGCATCTACCCAGGCTCGGGTAGCCCTGGGTAGGCTTGGCTTTCCCAGCCGCCTGGGACCATCTCTCCCTCTCTCCTGGAACCCTGGGCCAGCCTGCCGCCTCAGGCTTAGCCCCCTGGGTCGCCTGGAAGTGGCGCCGCCTTGTGGACAAGCGGGGGAGAGCGGCTCTACGTTGCCATCCGGTGGACTTTTAGCAGAATGCAGCCTGCAACCCGAGTGCTGGCGCCGCCTTGTGGACGAGCCGGGGACTGCGGCTCTCCGTTGCCATCCGGTGGATTTTTAGCAGATTGCAGCCTTCCACCTGCAAGGGACTCAGCCTCCGGCATGTACCCAGGCTCGGGTAGCCCTGGGTAGGCCTGGCTTTCCCAGCCGCCTGGGACGATCTCTCCCTCTCTCCTGGAACCCTGGGCCGGCCTGCCGCCCTCAGGCTTAGCCCCCTGGGTCGCCTGGAAGTGGCGCCGCCTTGTGGACGAGCCGGGGAGAGCGGCTCTCCGTTGCCATCCGGTGGATTTTTAGCAGAATGCAGCCTGCAACCCGAGTGCTGGCGCCGCCTTGTGGACGAGCCGGGGACCGCGGCTCTCCGTTGCCATCCGGTGGATTTTTAGCAGATTGCAGCCTTCCACCTGCTAGGGACTTAGCCTCCGGCATGTACCCAGGCTCGGGTAGCCCTGGGTAGGCCTGGCTTTTTTCCCAGCCGCCTGGGACGAACTCTCCCTCTCTCCTGGAACCCTGGGCCGGCCTGCCGCCCTCAGGCTTAGCCCCCTGGGTCTCCTGGAAGTGTCTCCCTCTGGAAGTCACTTAGCAGAACGCAGCCTGCCGCCTGCTAGGGACTTAGCCTCTGGCTTTACCCAGGCTAGGGTAGCCCTGGGTCGGCCTGGCTTTTTTCCCAGCCGCCTGGGACGATCTCTCCCTCTCTCCTGGAACCCTGGGCCAGCCTGCCGCCTCAGGCTTAGCCCCCTGGGTTGCCTGGAAGTGGTGCCCTCTTGGTAGACACTTAGCAGATTGCAGCCTTCCACCTGCTAGGGACTTAGCCTCTGGCATTACCCAGGCTCGGGTCGGCCTGGCTGTCCCAGCCGCCTGGGACGATCTCTCCCTCTCTCCTGGAACCCTGGGCCGGCCTGCCGCCCTCAGGCTTAGCCCCCTGGGTCGCCTGGAAGTGGCGCCGCCTTGTGGACAAGCGGGGGAGAGCGGCTCTCCGTTGCCATCCGGTGGATTTTTAGCAGAATGCAGCCTGCAACCCGAGTGCTGGCGCCGCCTTGTGGACGAGCCGGGGACCGCGGCTCTCCGTTGCCATCCGGTGGATTTTTAGCAGATTGCAGCCTTCCACCTGCTAGGGACTTAGCCTCTGGCATTACCCAGGCTCGGGTAGGCCTGGCTGTCCCAGCCGCCTGGGACGATCTCTCCCTCTCTCCTGGAACCCTGGGCCGGCCTGCCACCTCAGGCTTAGCCCCCTGGGTCGCCTGGAAGTGGCGCCGCCTTGTGGGCAAGCGGGGGAGAGCGGCTCTCCGTTGCCATCCGGTGGATTTTTAGCAGAATGCAGCCTGCAACCCGAGTGCTGGCGCCGCCTTGTGGACGAGCCGGGGACTGCGGCTCTCCGTTGCCATCCGGTGGATTTTTAGCAGATTGCAGCCTTCCACCTGCTAGGGACTTAGCCTCTGGCATTACCCAGGCTCGGGTAGGCCTGGCTTTCCCAGCCGCCTGGGACCATCTCTCCCTCCCTCCTGGAACCCATGGCCAGCCTGCCGCCTCAGGCTTAGCCCCCTGGGTCTCCTGGAAGTGTCGCCCTCTGGTAGACACTTAGCAGAACGCAGCCTTCCACCTGTTAGGGACTTAGCCTCCGGCATGTACCCAGGCTCGGGTAGCCCTGGGTAGGCCTGGCTCTCCCAGCCGCCTGGGACGGTCTCTCCCTCTCTCCTGGAACCCTGGGCCAGCCTGCCGCCTCAGGCTTAGCCCCCTGGGTCTCCTGGAAGTGTCGCCCTCTGGTAGACACTTAGCAGAATGCAGCCTTCCACCTGCTAGGGACTTAGCCTCCGGCATGTACCCCGGCTCGGGTAGCCCTGGGTAGGCCTGGCTCTCCCAGCCGCCTGGGACGGTCTCTCCCTCTCTCCTGGAACCCTGGGCCAGCCTGCCGCCTCAGGCTTAGCCCCCTGGGTCTCCTGGAAGTGTCTCCCTCTGGAAGACACTTAGCAGAACGCAGCCTGCCACCTGCTAGGGACTTAGCCTCTGGCTTTACCCAGGCTTGGGTAGCCCTGGGTCGGCCTGGCTTTTTTCCCAGCCGCCCGGGACGATCTCTCCCTCTCTCCTGGAACCCTGGGCCGGCCTGCCACCTCAGGCTTAGCCCCCTGGGTCGCCTGGAAGTGGCGCCGCCTTGTGGATGAGCCGGGGAGAGCGGCTCTACGTTGCCATCCGGTGGATTTTTAACAGAATGCAGCCTGCAACCCGAGTGCTGGCGCCGCCTTGTGGACGAGCCGGGGACTGCGGCTCTCCGTTGCCATCCGGTGGATTTTTAGCAGATTGCAGCCTGCCAGCTGCTAGGGACTAAGTCTCTGGCGTTACCCAGGCTCGGGTAGCCCTGGCTTTCCCAGCCGCCTGGGACAATCTCTCCCTCCCTCCTGGAACCCATGGCCGGCCTGCCGCCCTCAGGCTTAGCCCCCTGGGTCTCCTGGAAGTGTCTCCCTCTGGAAGACACTTAGCAGAACGCAGCCTGCCACCTGCTAGGGACTTAGCCTCTGGCTTTGCCCAGGCTCGGGTAGCCCTGGGTCGGCCTGGCTTTTTTCCCAGCCGCCCGGGACGATCTCTCCCTCCCTCCTGGAACCCTGGGCCAGCCTGCCGCCTCAGGCTTAGCCCCCTGGGTCTCCTGGAAGTGTCGCCCTCTGGTAGACACTTAGCAGAATGCAGCCTTCCACCTGCTAGGGACTTAGCCTCCGGCATGTACCCCGGCTCGGGTAGCCCTGGGTAGGCCTGGCTCTCCCAGCCGCCTGGGACGGTCTCTCCCTCTCTCCTGGAACCCTGGGCCAGCCTGCCGCCTCAGGCTTAGCCCCCTGGGTCTCCTGGAAGTGTCGCCCTCTGGTAGACACTTAGCAGAATGCAGCCTTCCACCTGCTAGGGACTTAGCCTCCGGCATGTACCCCGGCTCGGGTAGCCCTGGGTAGGCCTGGCTCTCCCAGCCGCCTGGGACGGTCTCTCCCTCTCTCCTGGAACCCTGGGCCAGCCTGCCGCCTCAGGCTTAGCCCCCTGGGTCTCCTGGAAGTGTCGCCCTCTGGTAGACACTTAGCAGAATGCAGCCTTCCACCTGCTAGGGACTTAGCCTCCGGCATGTACCCAGGCTCGGGTAGCCCTGGGTAGGCCTGGCTCTCCCAGCCGCCTGGGACGGTCTCTCCCTCTCTCCTGGAACCCTGGGCCAGCCTGCCGCCTCAGGCTTAGCCCCCTGGGTCTCCTGGAAGTGTCGCCCTCTGGTAGACACTTAGCAGAATGCAGCCTTCCACCTGTTAGGGACTTAGCCTCTGGCTTTACCCAGGCTTGGGTAGCCCCAGCCCGGCCTGGCGCTCGCCGCAGGAAGGCCTCCTCGGGGGCTCCGGTTTTTTGGGGGTTTTTTTGTCAAAGTGTCTACGGAAGTGGAAGTTCTCTCAGGGGGAAGCTCCCCTCGGACCCTGCCCAGGAGGGTGAGCCCCGGCCCGGCTTGCCTCCCCTAGGCCCGCCCGCTCCGGAACCCGGTTCTCCCTGCAGACCCCGCCTCGGGGCAACCCTCCAGCTCCCCATCTCCCGGCAGCCGGGGTCAAATACAGCACCACCTCTTCCTTCCGCTGGCCCTCAAGAGTCCTCACCGCTCCCCCAGGCAGGCTTCCACGGGAGGCCGATCGGACCCCGCCATTAAGCCCCCTGACAAACGGCCGTCCCTGGAAGTCTCTCCGGGCCCGACTATTAAGTCCCACCGCCGACCCTCCGGGGCCGACTATTAAGTCCCACCGCCGACCCTCCGGGGCCGACTATTAAGTCCCACCGCCGACCCTCCGGGGCCGACTATTAAGCCCCACCGCCGACCCTCCGGGGCCGACTATTAAGTCCCACCGCCGACCCTCCGGGGCCGACTATTAAGTCCCACCGCCGACCCTCCGGGGCCGACTATTAAGTCCCACCGCCGACCCTCCGGGGCCGACTATTAAGCCCCACCGCCGACCCTCCGGGGCCGACTATTAAGCCCACTGCCAGAGATAGCACTCATGGGAATCTCTCTGGGCCCGACTATTAAGTCCAACTGTGACTTATGCTTGGAAATGTGACTTATGCTTGGAAATGTGACTTATGCTTGGAAATGTGACTTATGCTTGGAAATGTGACTTATGCTTGGAAATGTGACTTATGCTGGCAAATGTGACTTATGCTGGCAAATGTGACTTATGCTTGCAAATGTGACTTATGCTGGGAAATGTGACTTGTCCTCGCAAATGTGACTTATGCTGGCAAATGTGACTTATGCTGGCAAATGTGACTTATGCTGGCAAATGTGACTTATGCTGGCAAATGTGACTTATGCTGGCAAATGTGACTTATGCTGGCAAATGTGACTTGTCCTCCCAAATGTGACTTATGCTGGGAAGTGTGACTTGTCCTCCCAAATGTGACTTATGCTGGGAAATGTGACTTGTCCTCCCAAATGTGACTTATGCTGGGAAATGTGACTTGTCCTCCCAAATGTGACTTATGCTGGGAAGTGTGACTTGTCCTCCCAAATGTGACTTATGCTGGGAAATGTGACTTGTCCTCCCAAATGTGACTTATGCTGGGAAATGTGACTTGTCCTCCCAAATGTGACTTATGCTGGCAAATGTGACTTGTCCTCCCAAATGTGACTTATGCTGGCAAATGTGACTTGTCCGCCCGAATGTGACTTATCCAGCTAAATGAGACTTCTCCCTAAGCTGAGCTCCAGGGAGGGTAGCTGGTAGACTGGGGGCTTAATCTTCAGCTTCTACCGGGCTTATGGAGCCCTGAGTCGGCCTGGCTCTCCCAGCCGCCGGGGACAATCTCTCCCTCTCTCCTGGAACCCTGGGCCAGCCTGCCGCCTCAGGCTCGCCCCCCTGGGTCTCCTGGAAGTGGCGCCGCCTTGTGGACGAGCCGGGGAGAGCGGCTCTCCGTTGCCATCCGGTGGATTTTTAGCAGAATGCAGCCTGCAACCTGAATGCTGGCGCCGCCTTGTGGACAAGCCGGTTAGCGCGCCTCTCCGTTGCCATCCGGTGGATTTTTAGCAGATTGCAGCCTTCCACCTGCTAGGGACTTAGCCTCCGGCGTTACCCAGGCTCGGGTAGCCCTGGGTAGGCCTGGCTCTCCCAGCCGCCTGGGACAATCTCTCCCTCTCTCCTGGAACCCTGGGCCTGCCTGCCGCCTCAGGCTTAGCCCCCTGGGTTGCCTGGAAGTGGTGCCCTCTTGGTAGACACTTAGCAGAATGCAGCCTGCCACCTGCTAGGGACTGAGCCTCCGGCATTACCCAGGCTCGGGTAGCCCTGGGTAGGCCTGGCTCTCCCAGCCGCCTGGGACAATCTCTCCCTCTCTCCTGGAACCCTGGGCCAGCCTGCCGCCTCAGGCTCGCCCCCCTGGGTCTCCTGGAAGTGGCGCCGCCTTGTGGACGAGCCGGGGAGAGCGGCTCTCCGTTGCCATCCGGTGGATTTTTAGCAGAATGCAGCCTGC
>NW_027440621.1:359562-372062 GCF_031893055.1 Leptodactylus fuscus | reverse complement strand
TCCGCCGTCGGCGGCCTGTGAGCAGAGTTCACTGGGACTTTGTCAGAGTCGGGTGTCCGATCCCCTGGTACTCTGACTTTTGGTAAGCTAATTGACAGGACTCGCTGTCTCGGACACGGTTCTTGACGGGGGTGTTCAAAAGTAGGTCACAGAGAGAGTGTCACCTGTCCCATTACATGAAGACCAACCACTCAAAGTGTCCGACTTTGTGGAACTCCGGCCCGGATCCGGCCGTCAAATTCAACCTCATTCCGGTAGTGCCTTTTCCGCTCCGAGGCCTCCTCCGGGGCCGTCCGACGCCCGGTTCCACGGCGGGACCCCCGACACCGACTCGAGGAGGTACCCCTTTTTGCCGGCCGAGGTGCGCCGCCGCCGGCGTGAGGACGCCGCTCCCCGGTGTGAAAAACGGCCGCCGGAGGAATTTTGAAAGTTGAAAATTTGGCAAAGTGTCGACGGAAGTGCCAACTGCGCCGGCGGGGAGGCGCCCGTCGCCTCGCCCGGGATGGCGGCACCGGCGCCGGGTCGCCGCGCCTGCCGCGGCCGCTAGTCTCCCCGGACGCCCGGGGGATTTCCCTTCCGCTCCCAGCGGCCGCAGTTCTCCTTCCGGTCCGCCTGGCGGCTGCCTCCGCCGGCTGCCAATCATCTCTCCGGATTTCCCTTCTGCGCGCCTGTCAGC
Source organism: Leptodactylus fuscus (assembly GCF_031893055.1). Taxonomy (NCBI): domain Eukaryota; kingdom Metazoa; phylum Chordata; class Amphibia; order Anura; family Leptodactylidae; genus Leptodactylus; species Leptodactylus fuscus. The sequence continues at coordinate 371,386 of NW_027440621.1, read as the reverse complement.
TCCTGCAAATCCTCTCTCCCCGGCCGCTCGGGGAGGCGGGATCTCACCCTCTGGTAGACGCTAGCAGCCTGCCACCTGCTAGGGACTCGGCCTCTGGCATTACCCAGGCTCCGGCAGCCCTGGGTCGGCCTGGCTTTTCCCAGCCGCCTGGGACGATCTCTCCCTCTGTCCTGGAACCCTGGGCCGGCCTGCCGCCTCAGGCTTAGCCCCCTGGGTCGCCTGGAAGTGGCGCCGCCTTGTGGACGAGCCGGGGAGAGCCGCTCTCCGTTGCCATCCGGTGGATTTTTAGCAAATTGCAGCTTTCCATAGCAAATTGCAGCCTTCCACCTGCTAGGGACTTAGCCTCCGGCATGTACCCAGGCTCTGGTAGCCCTGGGTAGGCCTGGCTTTCCCAGCCGCCTGGGACAAATCTCTCCCTCTCTCCTGGAACCCTGGGCCAGCCTGCCGCCTCAGGCTTAGCCCCCTGGGTTGCCTGGAAGTGGTGCCCTCTTGGTAGACACTTAGCAGAATGCAGCCTGCCACCTGCTAGGGACTTAGCCTCTGGCTTTACCCAGGCTCGGGTAGCCCTGGGTCGGCCTGGCTTTCCCAGCCGCCTGGGACAATCTCTCCCTCTCTCCTGGAACCCTGGGCCGGCCTGCCGCCTCAGGCTTAGCCCCCTGGGTCGCCTGGAAGTGGCGCCGCCTTGTGGACGAGCCGGGGAGAGCCGCTCTCCGTTGCCATCCGGTGGATTTTTAGCAAATTGCAGCTTTCCATAGCAAATTGCAGCCTTCCACCTGCTAGGGACTTAGCCTCCGGCATGTACCCAGGCTCGGGTAGCCCTGGGTAGGCCTGGCTTTCCCAGCCGCCTGGGACGATCTCTCCTTCTTCTCCTGGAACCCTGGGCCAGCCTGCCGCCTCAGGCTTAGCCCCCTGGGTTGCCTGGAAGTGGTGCCCTCTTGGTAGACACTTAGCAGAATGCAGCCTGCCACCTGCTAGGGACTTAGCCTCTGGCTTTACCCAGGCTCGGGTAGCCCTGGGTCGGCCTGGCTTTCCCAGCCGCCTGGGACAATCTCTCCCTCTCTCCTGGAACCCTGGGCCGGCCTGCCGCCTCAGGCTTAGCCCCCTGGGTCGCCTGGAAGTGGCGCCGCCTTGTGGACGAGCCGGGGAGAGCCGCTCTCCGTTGCCATCCGGTGGATTTTTAGCAAATTGCAGCTTTCCATAGCAAATTGCAGCCTTCCACCTGCTAGGGACTTAGCCTCCGGCATGTACCCAGGCTCGGGTGGCCCTGGGTAGGCCTGGCTTTCCCAGCCGCCTGGGTCAATCTCTCCCTCTCTCCTGGAACCCTGGGCCAGCCTGCCGCCTCAGGCTTAGCCCCCTGGGTCTCCTGGAAGTGTCGCCCTCTGGTAGACACTTAGCAGAATTCAGCCTGCCGCCTGCTAGGGACTCAGCCTCCGGCATGTACCCAGGCTCGGGTAGCCCTGGCTTTCCCAGCCGCCTGGGACAATCTCTCCCTCTCTCCTGGAACCCTGGGCCAGCCTGCCGCCTCAGGCTTAGCCCCCTGGGTCGCCTGGAAGTGGTGCCCTCTCGGTAGACACTTGGCAGCATGCAGCCTGCCACCTGCTAGGGACTTAGCCTCTGGCTTTACCCAGGCTCGGGTAGCCCTGGGTCGGCCTGGCTTTCCCAGCCGCCTGGGACGATCTCTCCCTCTCTCTCCTGGAACCCTGGGCCGGCCTGCCGCCTCAGGCTTAGCCCCCTGGGTCGCCTGGAAGTGGCGCCGCCTTGTGGACGAGCCGGGGAGAGCGGCTCTCCGTTGCCATCCGGTGGATTTTTAGCAGAATGCAGCCTGCAACCCGAGTGCTGGCGCCGCCTTGTGGACGAGCCGGGGACTGCGGCTCTCCGTTGCCATCCGGTGGATTTTTAGCAGATTGCAGCCTTCCACCTGCTAGGGACTTAGCCTCCGGCATGTGCCCAGGCTCGGGTAGCCCTGGGTAGGCCTGGCTTTCCCAGCCGCCTGGGACGATCTCTCCCTCTTCTCCTGGAACCCTGGGCCAGCCTGCCGCCTCAGGCTTAGCCCCCTGGGTTGCCTGGAAGTGGTGCCCTCTCGGTAGACACTTAGCAGAACGCAGCCTGCCGCCTGCTAGGGACTTATCCTCTGGCTTTACCCAGGCTGGGGTGGCCCTGGGTCGGCCTGGCTTTTTTCCCAGCCGCCTGGGACAATCTCTCCCTCTCTCCATGAACCCTGGGCCGGCCTGCCGCCTCAGACTTCCCCTTCCGCTCCGAGCGGCCGCAGTTCTCGTTCTGGTCCGCCTGGCAGCTACCTCCGCCGGCTGCCAATCATCTCTCTCTCTCTCTCCCCCCGGCCGCCCGGGGGAACTTCCCTTCTGCGCGCGCCTGGCAGCTACCTCCGCCTGCCAATCATCTCTCCCCCGGCCCTCCCGGGGGACCTCCCTTCTGCGCCGGCCGGCCGGCCGGCCGGCTGCAGTTCTCACTGGTCCGTGTTGTATGGGGTTTATTAAAATGTCGGTCTTTTTCCCCCAAAGTGTCTAAAAGTGCCGATCGGCTCGGCGGGAGGCGCCCGTCGCCTCCCCCGGGATGGCGGCACCGGCGCCCTCTCGCCGTACCTGCCAGCGGCCGCTCGTCTCCCCTGGCCCGCGCCGGGGGATTTCCCTTCTGCTCGGAGCGGCCGCAGTTCTCCTTCTGGTCCGCCTGGCGGCTGCCTCCGCCTGCTGCCAATCATCTCTCCCCGGCCGCACAGGGGGACTTCCCTTCTGCGCGCCTGGCAGCTCCTGCCAATCATCTCTCCCCGGCCGCCCGGGGGATCTCACCGAGGTCCGTGTTTCGTGGGGTTTTATTTCAAAGTTTGCCTTTTTTATTTTTTTCCCCAAAGTGTCCAAGAGCCGATCGGCTCAGCGGGGGGCGCCCGTCGCCTCGCCCGGGATGGCGGCACCGGCGCCCTCTCGCCGTACCTGCCAGCGGCCGCTCGTCTCCCCTGGCCCGCCCGGGGGATTTCCCTTCTGCTCGGAGCGGCCGCAGTTCTCATTCTAGCGCGCAGGGCAGCTCCTGCCAATCATCTCTCCCTTCCGCGACCAGCCGGAAGCGGTTCTCATTGGTCCGTGTTTCGTTGGTTATTTATTTTTCAAAGTTTGACTTTTTCTTTTTTTTTTCCCCAAAAGTGTCTAAAAGTGCCGATTGGCTCGGCGGGAAGCGCCCGCCTGAAAACCGAGGCTTGCCACGCGACCTAAAGAGGCTTGTCTCGCAACCCGGGGGGGGCGGTGCCCTCGCTCTGCCTCCCCCCCGCAGGGATCCGCCGTCGGCGGCCTGTCAGCAGAGTTCACTGGGACTTTGTCAGAGTCGGGTGTCCGATGCCCTGGTACTCTGACTTTTGGTAAGCTAATTGACAGCACACGCTGTCTCGGACACGGTTCTTGACGGGGGTGTTCAAAAGTAGGTCACAGAGAGAGTGTCACCTGTCCCATTACATGAAGACCAACCACTCAAAGTGTCCGACTTTGTGGAACTCCGGCCCGGATCCGGCCGTCAAATTCAACCTCATTCCGGTAGTGCCTTTTCGGCTCCGAGGCCTCCTCCGGGGCCGTCCGACGCCCGGTTCCACGGCGGGACCCCCGACACCGACTCGAGGTGGTACCCCTTCGTGCCGGCCGAGGCGCGCCGCCGCCGGCGTGAGGGCGCCGCTCCCCGGAGTGAAACACGGCCGCCGGAGGAATTTTGAAAGTTGAAAATTTGACTAAGTGTCGACGGAAGTGCCATATGCGCCGGGCGGGAGGCGCCCGTCGCCTCGCCCGGGATGGCGGCGCCGGCGCCGGCTCGCCGCGCCTGGCAGCGGCCGCTCGTCTCCCCGGAGGCCCGGGGGATTTCCCTTCTGCTCGGAGCGGCCGCAGTTCTCCTTCTGGTCCGCCTGGCAGCTACCTCCGCCGGCTGCCAATCATCTCTCTCCCCGGCCCGGGGGGGACGACTCTCCCTTCTGCGCGTGCGCGCCTGTCAGCTCCTGCAAATCGTCTCTCCCGCCGCCCGCCGAGGGGGGATTTCCCTTCTGCGCGTGCGCGCCTGTCAGCTCCTGCCAATCATCTCTCCTCTCTCCCCGCGGCCGCCCGGGGGCTTTCCCTTCTGCGCGCGCGCGTGCGCGCCTGTCAGCTCCTGCAAATCGTCTCTCCCCCCCCGGCCGCCAAGGGGGATTTCCCTTCTGCGTGCGCGCCTGTCAGCTCCTGCAAATCCTCTCTCCCCGGCCGCTCGGGGAGGCGGGATCTCGCCCTCTGGTAGACGCTAGCAGCCTGCCACCTGCTAGGGACTCGGCCTCCGGCATTGCCCAGGCAACGGCAGCCCTGGGTCGGCCTGGCTTTTTCCCAGCCGCCTGGGACGATCTCTCCCTCTGTCCTGGAACCCTGGGCCGGCCTGCCGCCTCAGGCTTAGCCCCCTGGGTCGCCTGGAAGTGGCGCCGCCTTGTGGACGAGCCGGGGAGAGCGGCTCTACGTTGCCATCCGGTGGATTTTTAGCAAATTGCAGCTTTCCATAGCAAATTGCAGCTTTCCATAGCAAATGGCAGCTTTCCACCTGCTAGGGACTTATCCTCTGGCTTTACCCAGGCTGGGGTGGCCCTGGGTCGGCCTGGCTTTTTTCCCAGCCGCCTGGGACGATCTCTCCCTCTCTCCTGGAACCCCGGGCCGGCCTGCCGCCCTCAGGCTTAGCCCCCTGGGTCTCCTGGAAGTGTCTCCCTCTGGAAGTCACTTAGCAGAACGCAGCCTACCGCCTGCTAGGGACTTAGCCTCTGGCTTTACCCAGGCTAGGGTAGCCCTGGGTCGGCCTGGCTTTTTTCCCAGCCGCCCGGGACGATCTCTCCCTCTCTCCTGGAACCCTGGGCCGGCCTGCCGCCCTCAGGCTTAGCCCCCTGGGTCGCCTGGAAGTGGCGCCGCCTTGTGGACGAGCGGGGGAGAGCGGCTCTCCGTTGCCATCCGGTGGATTTTTAGCAGAATGCAGCCTGCAACCCGAGTGCTGGCGCCGCCTTGTGGACGAGCCGGGGACCGCGGCTCTCCGTTGCCATCCGGTGGATTTTTAGCAGAATGCAGCCTTCCACCTGCTAGGGACTTAGCCTCCGGCATGTATCCAGGCTCGGGTAGCCCTGGGTAGGCCTGGCTTTCCCAGCCGCCTGGGACAATCTCTCCCTCTCTCCTGGAGCCCATGGCCGGCCTGCCGCCCTCAGGCTTAGCCCCCTGGGTTTCCTGGAAGCGTCTACCTCTGGTAGACACTTAGCAGAATGCAGCCTTCCACCTGCTAGGGACTTAGCCTCCGGCATCTACCCAGGCTCGGGTAGCCCTGGGTAGGCTTGGCTTTCCCAGCCGCCTGGGACCATCTCTCCCTCTCTCCTGGAACCCTGGGCCAGCCTGCCGCCTCAGGCTTAGCCCCCTGGGTCGCCTGGAAGTGGCGCCGCCTTGTGGACAAGCGGGGGAGAGCGGCTCTACGTTGCCATCCGGTGGACTTTTAGCAGAATGCAGCCTGCAACCCGAGTGCTGGCGCCGCCTTGTGGACGAGCCGGGGACTGCGGCTCTCCGTTGCCATCCGGTGGATTTTTAGCAGATTGCAGCCTTCCACCTGCAAGGGACTCAGCCTCCGGCATGTACCCAGGCTCGGGTAGCCCTGGGTAGGCCTGGCTTTCCCAGCCGCCTGGGACGATCTCTCCCTCTCTCCTGGAACCCTGGGCCGGCCTGCCGCCCTCAGGCTTAGCCCCCTGGGTCGCCTGGAAGTGGCGCCGCCTTGTGGACGAGCCGGGGAGAGCGGCTCTCCGTTGCCATCCGGTGGATTTTTAGCAGAATGCAGCCTGCAACCCGAGTGCTGGCGCCGCCTTGTGGACGAGCCGGGGACCGCGGCTCTCCGTTGCCATCCGGTGGATTTTTAGCAGATTGCAGCCTTCCACCTGCTAGGGACTTAGCCTCCGGCATGTACCCAGGCTCGGGTAGCCCTGGGTAGGCCTGGCTTTTTTCCCAGCCGCCTGGGACGAACTCTCCCTCTCTCCTGGAACCCTGGGCCGGCCTGCCGCCCTCAGGCTTAGCCCCCTGGGTCTCCTGGAAGTGTCTCCCTCTGGAAGTCACTTAGCAGAACGCAGCCTGCCGCCTGCTAGGGACTTAGCCTCTGGCTTTACCCAGGCTAGGGTAGCCCTGGGTCGGCCTGGCTTTTTTCCCAGCCGCCTGGGACGATCTCTCCCTCTCTCCTGGAACCCTGGGCCAGCCTGCCGCCTCAGGCTTAGCCCCCTGGGTTGCCTGGAAGTGGTGCCCTCTTGGTAGACACTTAGCAGATTGCAGCCTTCCACCTGCTAGGGACTTAGCCTCTGGCATTACCCAGGCTCGGGTCGGCCTGGCTGTCCCAGCCGCCTGGGACGATCTCTCCCTCTCTCCTGGAACCCTGGGCCGGCCTGCCGCCCTCAGGCTTAGCCCCCTGGGTCGCCTGGAAGTGGCGCCGCCTTGTGGACAAGCGGGGGAGAGCGGCTCTCCGTTGCCATCCGGTGGATTTTTAGCAGAATGCAGCCTGCAACCCGAGTGCTGGCGCCGCCTTGTGGACGAGCCGGGGACCGCGGCTCTCCGTTGCCATCCGGTGGATTTTTAGCAGATTGCAGCCTTCCACCTGCTAGGGACTTAGCCTCTGGCATTACCCAGGCTCGGGTAGGCCTGGCTGTCCCAGCCGCCTGGGACGATCTCTCCCTCTCTCCTGGAACCCTGGGCCGGCCTGCCACCTCAGGCTTAGCCCCCTGGGTCGCCTGGAAGTGGCGCCGCCTTGTGGGCAAGCGGGGGAGAGCGGCTCTCCGTTGCCATCCGGTGGATTTTTAGCAGAATGCAGCCTGCAACCCGAGTGCTGGCGCCGCCTTGTGGACGAGCCGGGGACTGCGGCTCTCCGTTGCCATCCGGTGGATTTTTAGCAGATTGCAGCCTTCCACCTGCTAGGGACTTAGCCTCTGGCATTACCCAGGCTCGGGTAGGCCTGGCTTTCCCAGCCGCCTGGGACCATCTCTCCCTCCCTCCTGGAACCCATGGCCAGCCTGCCGCCTCAGGCTTAGCCCCCTGGGTCTCCTGGAAGTGTCGCCCTCTGGTAGACACTTAGCAGAACGCAGCCTTCCACCTGTTAGGGACTTAGCCTCCGGCATGTACCCAGGCTCGGGTAGCCCTGGGTAGGCCTGGCTCTCCCAGCCGCCTGGGACGGTCTCTCCCTCTCTCCTGGAACCCTGGGCCAGCCTGCCGCCTCAGGCTTAGCCCCCTGGGTCTCCTGGAAGTGTCGCCCTCTGGTAGACACTTAGCAGAATGCAGCCTTCCACCTGCTAGGGACTTAGCCTCCGGCATGTACCCCGGCTCGGGTAGCCCTGGGTAGGCCTGGCTCTCCCAGCCGCCTGGGACGGTCTCTCCCTCTCTCCTGGAACCCTGGGCCAGCCTGCCGCCTCAGGCTTAGCCCCCTGGGTCTCCTGGAAGTGTCTCCCTCTGGAAGACACTTAGCAGAACGCAGCCTGCCACCTGCTAGGGACTTAGCCTCTGGCTTTACCCAGGCTTGGGTAGCCCTGGGTCGGCCTGGCTTTTTTCCCAGCCGCCCGGGACGATCTCTCCCTCTCTCCTGGAACCCTGGGCCGGCCTGCCACCTCAGGCTTAGCCCCCTGGGTCGCCTGGAAGTGGCGCCGCCTTGTGGATGAGCCGGGGAGAGCGGCTCTACGTTGCCATCCGGTGGATTTTTAACAGAATGCAGCCTGCAACCCGAGTGCTGGCGCCGCCTTGTGGACGAGCCGGGGACTGCGGCTCTCCGTTGCCATCCGGTGGATTTTTAGCAGATTGCAGCCTGCCAGCTGCTAGGGACTAAGTCTCTGGCGTTACCCAGGCTCGGGTAGCCCTGGCTTTCCCAGCCGCCTGGGACAATCTCTCCCTCCCTCCTGGAACCCATGGCCGGCCTGCCGCCCTCAGGCTTAGCCCCCTGGGTCTCCTGGAAGTGTCTCCCTCTGGAAGACACTTAGCAGAACGCAGCCTGCCACCTGCTAGGGACTTAGCCTCTGGCTTTGCCCAGGCTCGGGTAGCCCTGGGTCGGCCTGGCTTTTTTCCCAGCCGCCCGGGACGATCTCTCCCTCCCTCCTGGAACCCTGGGCCAGCCTGCCGCCTCAGGCTTAGCCCCCTGGGTCTCCTGGAAGTGTCGCCCTCTGGTAGACACTTAGCAGAATGCAGCCTTCCACCTGCTAGGGACTTAGCCTCCGGCATGTACCCCGGCTCGGGTAGCCCTGGGTAGGCCTGGCTCTCCCAGCCGCCTGGGACGGTCTCTCCCTCTCTCCTGGAACCCTGGGCCAGCCTGCCGCCTCAGGCTTAGCCCCCTGGGTCTCCTGGAAGTGTCGCCCTCTGGTAGACACTTAGCAGAATGCAGCCTTCCACCTGCTAGGGACTTAGCCTCCGGCATGTACCCCGGCTCGGGTAGCCCTGGGTAGGCCTGGCTCTCCCAGCCGCCTGGGACGGTCTCTCCCTCTCTCCTGGAACCCTGGGCCAGCCTGCCGCCTCAGGCTTAGCCCCCTGGGTCTCCTGGAAGTGTCGCCCTCTGGTAGACACTTAGCAGAATGCAGCCTTCCACCTGCTAGGGACTTAGCCTCCGGCATGTACCCAGGCTCGGGTAGCCCTGGGTAGGCCTGGCTCTCCCAGCCGCCTGGGACGGTCTCTCCCTCTCTCCTGGAACCCTGGGCCAGCCTGCCGCCTCAGGCTTAGCCCCCTGGGTCTCCTGGAAGTGTCGCCCTCTGGTAGACACTTAGCAGAATGCAGCCTTCCACCTGTTAGGGACTTAGCCTCTGGCTTTACCCAGGCTTGGGTAGCCCCAGCCCGGCCTGGCGCTCGCCGCAGGAAGGCCTCCTCGGGGGCTCCGGTTTTTTGGGGGTTTTTTTGTCAAAGTGTCTACGGAAGTGGAAGTTCTCTCAGGGGGAAGCTCCCCTCGGACCCTGCCCAGGAGGGTGAGCCCCGGCCCGGCTTGCCTCCCCTAGGCCCGCCCGCTCCGGAACCCGGTTCTCCCTGCAGACCCCGCCTCGGGGCAACCCTCCAGCTCCCCATCTCCCGGCAGCCGGGGTCAAATACAGCACCACCTCTTCCTTCCGCTGGCCCTCAAGAGTCCTCACCGCTCCCCCAGGCAGGCTTCCACGGGAGGCCGATCGGACCCCGCCATTAAGCCCCCTGACAAACGGCCGTCCCTGGAAGTCTCTCCGGGCCCGACTATTAAGCCCCACCGCCGACCCTCCGGGCCCGACTATTAAGCCCCACCGCCGACCCTCCGGGGCCGACTATTAAGCCCACTGCCAGAGATAGCACTCATGGGAATCTCTCTGGGCCCGACTATTAAGTCCAACTGTGACTTATGCTGGCAAATGTGACTTATGCTGGCAAATGTGACTTATGCTTGGAAATGTGACTTATGCTTGGAAATGTGACTTATGCTTGGAAATGTGACTTATGCTGGCAAATGTGACTTATGCTGGCAAATGTGACTTATGCTGGCAAATGTGACTTATGCTGGCAAATGTGACTTATGCTGGCAAATGTGACTTATGCTGGCAAATGTGACTTATGCTGGCAAATGTGACTTATGCTGGCAAATGTGACTTGTCCTCCCAAATGTGACTTATGCTGGGAAATGTGACTTGTCCTCCCAAATGTGACTTATGCTGGGAAATGTGACTTGTCCTCCCAAATGTGACTTATGCTGGCAAATGTGACTTGTCCGCCCGAATGTGACTTATCCAGCTAAATGAGACTTCTCCCTAAGCTGAGCTCCAGGGAGGGTAGCTGGTAGACTGGGGGCTTAATCTTCAGCTTCTACCGGGCTTATGGAGCCCTGAGTCGGCCTGGCTCTCCCAGCCGCCGGGGACAATCTCTCCCTCTCTCCTGGAACCCTGGGCCAGCCTGCCGCCTCAGGCTCGCCCCCCTGGGTCTCCTGGAAGTGGCGCCGCCTTGTGGACGAGCCGGGGAGAGCGGCTCTCCGTTGCCATCCGGTGGATTTTTAGCAGAATGCAGCCTGCAACCTGAATGCTGGCGCCGCCTTGTGGACAAGCCGGGGAGCGCGCCTCTCCGTTGCCATCCGGTGGATTTTTAGCAGATTGCAGCCTTCCACCTGCTAGGGACTTAGCCTCCGGCGTTACCCAGGCTCGGGTAGCCCTGGGTAGGCCTGGCTTTCCCAGCCGCCTGGGACAATCTCTCCCTCTCTCCTGGAACCCTGGGCCTGCCTGCCGCCTCAGGCTTAGCCCCCTGGGTTGCCTGGAAGTGGTGCCCTCTTGGTAGACACTTAGCAGAATGCAGCCTGCCACCTGCTAGGGACTGAGCCTCCGGCATTACCCAGGCTCGGGTAGCCCTGGGTAGGCCTGGCTCTCCCAGCCGCCTGGGACAATCTCTCCCTCTCTCCTGGAACCCTGGGCCAGCCTGCCGCCTCAGGCTCGCCCCCCTGGGTCTCCTGGAAGTGGCGCCGCCTTGTGGACGAGCCGGGGAGAGCGGCTCTCCGTTGCCATCCGGTGGATTTTTAGCAGAATGCAGCCTGCAACCTGAATGCTGGCGCCGCCTTGTGGACAAGCCGGGGAGCGCGCCTCTCCGTTGCCATCCGGTGGATTTTTAGCAGATTGCAGCCTTCCACCTGCTAGGGACTTAGCCTCCGGCGTTACCCAGGCTCGGGTAGCCCTGGGTAGGCCTGGCTTTCCCAGCCGCCTGGGACAATCTCTCCCTCTCTCCTGGAACCCTGGGCCTGCCTGCCGCCTCAGGCTTAGCCCCCTGGGTTGCCTGGAAGTGGTGCCCTCTTGGTAGACACTTAGCAGAATGCAGCCTGCCACCTGCTAGGGACTGAGCCTCCGGCATTACCCAGGCTCGGGTAGCCCTGGGTAGGCCTGGCTCTCCCAGCCGCCTGGGACAATCTCTCCCTCTCTCCTGGAACCCTGGGCCAGCCTGCCGCCTCAGGCTCGCCCCCCTGGGTCTCCTGGAAGTGGCGCCGCCTTGTGGACGAGCCGGGGAGAGCGGCTCTCCGTTGCCATCCGGTGGATTTTTAGCAGAATGCAGCCTGCAACCTGAATGCTGGCGCCGCCTTGTGGACAAGCCGGGGAGCGCGCCTCTCCGTTGCCATCCGGTGGATTTTTAGCAGATTGCAGCCTTCCACCTGCTAGGGACTTAGCCTCCGGCGTTACCCAGGCTCGGGTAGCCCTGGGTAGGCCTGGCTTTCCCAGCCGCCTGGGACAATCTCTCCCTCTCTCCTGGAACCCTGGGCCTGCCTGCCGCCTCAGGCTTAGCCCCCTGGGTTGCCTGGAAGTGGTGCCCTCTTGGTAGACACTTAGCAGAATGCAGCCTGCCACCTGCTAGGGACTTAGCCTCCGGCATTACCCAGGCTCGGGTAGCCCTGGGTAGGCCTGGCTTTCCCAGCCGCCTGGGACAATCTCTCCCTCTCTCCTGGAACCCTGGGCCTGCCTGCCGCCTCAGGCTTAGCCCCCTGGGTTGCCTGGAAGTGGTGCCCTCTTGGTAGACACTTAGCAGAATGCAGCCTGCCACCTGCTAGGGACTGAGCCTCCGGCATTACCCAGGCTCGGGTAGCCCTGGGTAGGCCTGGCTCTCCCAGCCGCCTGGGACAATCTCTCCCTCTCTCCTGGAACCCTGGGCCAGCCTGCCGCCTCAGGCTCGCCCCCCTGGGTCTCCTGGAAGTGGCGCCGCCTTGTGGACGAGCCGGGGAGAGCGGCTCTCCGTTGCCATCCGGTGGATTTTTAGCAGAATGCAGCCTGCAACCTGAATGCTGGCGCCGCCTTGTGGACAAGCCGGGGAGCGCGCCTCTCCGTTGCCATCCGGTGGATTTTTAGCAGATTGCAGCCTTC
>NW_027440621.1:342062-349562 GCF_031893055.1 Leptodactylus fuscus | reverse complement strand
GGTGACTCGTCCGAGGCTTGCCACGCGACGCGGAGGGGGCTTGTCTCGCAACCGGCGCGTCCTCGCTCTTTTCGCCCCCAGCGGAGATCCACTATCGGCGGCGTGAGAGCTGAGGTCGCAGGGACTTTGTCGGAGACGGATGTCCGAGGCCCTGGTACTCCGACTTTTGGTAAGCTAATTGACACGACCCGCTGTCTCGGACACGGTTCTTGACGGGGGTGTTCAAAAGTATGTCACAGAGAGAGTGTCACCTGTCCCATTACATGAAGACCAACTACTCAAAGTGTCCGACTTTGTGGAACTCCGGCCCGGATCCGGCCGTCAAATTCAACCTCATTCCGGTAGTGCCTTTTCCGCTCCGAGGCCTCCTCCGGGGCCGTCCGACGCCCGGTTCCACGGCGGGACCCCCGACACCGACTCGAGGTGGTACCCCTTTTTGCCGGCCGAGGTGCGCCGCCGCCGGCGTGAGGACGCCGCTCCCCGGTGTGAAAAACGGCCGCCGGAGGAATTTTGAAAGTTGAAAATTTGGCAAAGTGTCGACGGAAGTGCCAACCGCGCCGGCGGGGAGGCGCCCGTCGCCTCGCCCGGGATGGCGGCACCGGCGCCGGGTCGCCGCGCCTGCCAGCGGCCGCTAGTCTCCCCGGACGCCCGGGGGATTTCCCTTCCGCTCCCAGCGGCCGCAGTTCTCCTTCTGGTCCGCCTGGCGGCTGCCTCCGCCGGCTGCCAATCATCTCTCCCCGGCCGCCCGGGGGATTTCCCTTCTGCGCGCCTGGCAGCTCCTGCCAATCATCTCTCCCCGGCCGCCAAGGGGGATTTCCCTTCTGCGCGCCTGGCAGCTCCTGCCAATCATCTCTCCCCGGCCGCCCGGGGGATCTCGTTAAGGTCCGTGTTTCGTGGGGTTTTATTTCAAAGTTTGTCTTTTTTTTCCCCAAAGTGTCTAAGAGCCGATCGGCTCAGCGGGGGGCGCCCGTCGCCTCGCCCGGGATGGCGGCACCGGCGCCGGGTCGCCGTGCCTGCCAGCGGCCGCTCGGGGGATTTCCCTTCTGCGCGCCTGTCAGCTCCTGCCAATCATCTCTCCCCGGCCGCCCGGGGGATCTCTTATGGTCCGTGTTTTATGGGGGGGTTTTTTTGTGCGTTTGACCTTTTTTCCCCCAAAGCGTCTAAGTGCCGATCGGCTCGGCGGGAGGCGCCCGCCTGAAAACTGCGGCTTGCCACGCGACCTGAAGAGGCTTGTCACGCAACCCGGGGGGGCGGTGCCCTCGCTCTGCCTCCCCCCCGCGGGGATCCGCCGTCGGCGGCCTGTGAGCAGAGTTCACTGGGACTTTGTCAGAGTCGGGTGTCCGATCCCCTGGTACTCTGACTTTTGGTAAGCTAATTGACAGGACCCGCTGTCTCGGACACGGTTCTTGACGGGGGTGTTCAAAAGTAGGTCACAGAGAGAGTGTCACCTGTCCCATTACATGAAGACCAACCACTCAAAGTGTCCGACTTTGTGGAACTCCGGCCCGGATCCGGCCGTCAAATTCAACCTCATTCCGGTAGTGCCTTTTCCGCTCCGAGGCCTCCTCCGGGGCCGTCCGACGCCCGGTTCCACGGCGGGACCCCCGACACCGACTCGAGGAGGTACCCCTTTTTGCCGGCCGAGGTGCGCCGCCGCCGGCGTGAGGACGCCGCTCCCCGGTGTGAAAAACGGCCGCCGGAGGAATTTTGAAAGTTGAAAATTTGGCAAAGTGTCGACGGAAGTGCCAACCGCGCCGGCGGGGAGGCGCCCGTCGCCTCGCCCGGGATGGCGGCACCGGCGCCGGGTCGCCGCGCCTGCCAGCGGCCGCTAGTCTCCCCGGACGCCCGGGGGATTTCCCTTCCGCTCCCAGCGGCCGCAGTTCTCCTTCCGGTCCGCCTGGCGGCTGCCTCCGCCGGCTGCCAATCATCTCTCCCCGGCCGCCCGGGGGATTTCCCTTCTGCGCGCCTGGCAGCTCCTGCCAATCATCTCTCCCCGGCCGCCCGGGGGATCTCTTATGGTCCGTGTTTTATGGGGGGTTTTTTTTGTGTGTTTGACCTTTTTTCCCCCAAAGCGTCTAAGTGCCGATCGGCTCGGCGGGAGGCGCCCGCCTGAAAACTGCGGCTTGCCACGCGACCTGAAGAGGCTTGTCACGCAACCCGGGGGGGCGGTGCCCTCGCTCTGCCTCCCCCCCGCGGGGATCCGCCGTCGGCGGCCTGTGAGCAGAGTTCACTGGGACTTTGTCAGAGTCGGGTGTCCGATCCCCTGGTACTCTGACTTTTGGTAAGCTAATTGACAGGACTCGCTGTCTCGGACACGGTTCTTGACGGGGGTGTTCAAAAGTAGGTCACAGAGAGAGTGTCACCTGTCCCATTACATGAAGACCAACCACTCAAAGTGTCCGACTTTGTGGAACTCCGGCCCGGATCCGGCCGTCAAATTCAACCTCATTCCGGTAGTGCCTTTTCCGCTCCGAGGCCTCCTCCGGGGCCGTCCGACGCCCGGTTCCACGGCGGGACCCCCGACACCGACTCGAGGAGGTACCCCTTTTTGCCGGCCGAGGTGCGCCGCCGCCGGCGTGAGGACGCCGCTCCCCGGTGTGAAAAACGGCCGCCGGAGGAATTTTGAAAGTTGAAAATTTGGCAAAGTGTCGACGGAAGTGCCAACTGCGCCGGCGGGGAGGCGCCCGTCGCCTCGCCCGGGATGGCGGCACCGGCGCCGGGTCGCCGCGCCTGCCGCGGCCGCTAGTCTCCCCGGACGCCCGGGGGATTTCCCTTCCGCTCCCAGCGGCCGCAGTTCTCCTTCCGGTCCGCCTGGCGGCTGCCTCCGCCGGCTGCCAATCATCTCTCCGGATTTCCCTTCTGCGCGCCTGTCAGCTCCTGCAAATCCTCTCTCCCCGGCCGCTCGGGGAGGCGGGATCTCGCCCTCTGGTAGACGCTAGCAGCCTGCCACCTGCTAGGGACTCGGCCTCTGGCATTACCCAGGCTCCGGCAGCCCTGGGTCGGCCTGGCTTTTCCCAGCCGCCTGGGACGATCTCTCCCTCTGTCCTGGAACCCTGGGCCGGCCTGCCGCCTCAGGCTTAGCCCCCTGGGTCGCCTGGAAGTGGCGCCGCCTTGTGGACGAGCCGGGGAGAGCCGCTCTCCGTTGCCATCCGGTGGATTTTTAGCAAATTGCAGCTTTCCATAGCAAATTGCAGCCTTCCACCTGCTAGGGACTTAGCCTCCGGCATGTACCCAGGCTCGGGTAGCCCTGGGTAGGCCTGGCTTTCCCAGCCGCCTGGGTCAATCTCTCCCTCTCTCCTGGAACCCTGGGCCAGCCTGCCGCCTCAGGCTTAGCCCCCTGGGTCGCCTGGAAGTGGTGCCCTCTTGGTAGACACTTAGCAGAATGCAGCCTGCCACCTGCTAGGGACTTAGCCTCTGGCTTTACCCAGGCTCGGGTAGCCCTGGGTCGGCCTGGCTTTCCCAGCCGCCTGGGACAATCTCTCCCTCTCTCCTGGAACCCTGGGCCGGCCTGCCGCCTCAGGCTTAGCCCCCTGGGTCGCCTGGAAGTGGCGCCGCCTTGTGGACGAGCCGGGGAGAGCCGCTCTCCGTTGCCATCCGGTGGATTTTTAGCAAATTGCAGCTTTCCATAGCAAATTGCAGCCTTCCACCTGCTAGGGACTTAGCCTCCGGCATGTACCCAGGCTCTGGTAGCCCTGGGTAGGCCTGGCTTTCCCAGCCGCCTGGGACAAATCTCTCCCTCTCTCCTGGAACCCTGGGCCAGCCTGCCGCCTCAGGCTTAGCCCCCTGGGTTGCCTGGAAGTGGTGCCCTCTTGGTAGACACTTAGCAGAATGCAGCCTGCCACCTGCTAGGGACTTAGCCTCTGGCTTTACCCAGGCTCGGGTAGCCCTGGGTCGGCCTGGCTTTCCCAGCCGCCTGGGACAATCTCTCCCTCTCTCCTGGAACCCTGGGCCGGCCTGCCGCCTCAGGCTTAGCCCCCTGGGTCGCCTGGAAGTGGCGCCGCCTTGTGGACGAGCCGGGGAGAGCCGCTCTCCGTTGCCATCCGGTGGATTTTTAGCAAATTGCAGCTTTCCATAGCAAATTGCAGCCTTCCACCTGCTAGGGACTTAGCCTCCGGCATGTACCCAGGCTCGGGTAGCCCTGGGTAGGCCTGGCTTTCCCAGCCGCCTGGGACGATCTCTCCTTCTTCTCCTGGAACCCTGGGCCAGCCTGCCGCCTCAGGCTTAGCCCCCTGGGTTGCCTGGAAGTGGTGCCCTCTTGGTAGACACTTAGCAGAATGCAGCCTGCCACCTGCTAGGGACTTAGCCTCTGGCTTTACCCAGGCTCGGGTAGCCCTGGGTCGGCCTGGCTTTCCCAGCCGCCTGGGACAATCTCTCCCTCTCTCCTGGAACCCTGGGCCGGCCTGCCGCCTCAGGCTTAGCCCCCTGGGTCGCCTGGAAGTGGCGCCGCCTTGTGGACGAGCCGGGGAGAGCCGCTCTCCGTTGCCATCCGGTGGATTTTTAGCAAATTGCAGCTTTCCATAGCAAATTGCAGCCTTCCACCTGCTAGGGACTTAGCCTCCGGCATGTACCCAGGCTCGGGTGGCCCTGGGTAGGCCTGGCTTTCCCAGCCGCCTGGGTCAATCTCTCCCTCTCTCCTGAAACCCTGGGCCAGCCTGCCGCCTCAGGCTTAGCCCCCTGGGTCTCCTGGAAGTGTCGCCCTCTGGTAGACACTTAGCAGAATTCAGCCTGCCGCCTGCTAGGGACTCAGCCTCCGGCATGTACCCAGGCTCGGGTAGCCCTGGCTTTCCCAGCCGCCTGGGACAATCTCTCCCTCTCTCCTGGAACCCTGGGCCAGCCTGCCGCCTCAGGCTTAGCCCCCTGGGTCGCCTGGAAGTGGTGCCCTCTCGGTAGACACTTGGCAGCATGCAGCCTGCCACCTGCTAGGGACTTAGCCTCTGGCTTTACCCAGGCTCGGGTAGCCCTGGGTCGGCCTGGCTTTCCCAGCCGCCTGGGACGATCTCTCCCTCTCTCTCCTGGAACCCTGGGCCGGCCTGCCGCCTCAGGCTTAGCCCCCTGGGTCGCCTGGAAGTGGCGCCGCCTTGTGGACGAGCCGGGGAGAGCGGCTCTCCGTTGCCATCCGGTGGATTTTTAGCAGAATGCAGCCTGCAACCCGAGTGCTGGCGCCGCCTTGTGGACGAGCCGGGGACTGCGGCTCTCCGTTGCCATCCGGTGGATTTTTAGCAGATTGCAGCCTTCCACCTGCTAGGGACTTAGCCTCCGGCATGTGCCCAGGCTCGGGTAGCCCTGGGTAGGCCTGGCTTTCCCAGCCGCCTGGGACGATCTCTCCCTCTTCTCCTGGAACCCTGGGCCAGCCTGCCGCCTCAGGCTTAGCCCCCTGGGTTGCCTGGAAGTGGTGCCCTCTCGGTAGACACTTAGCAGAACGCAGCCTGCCGCCTGCTAGGGACTTATCCTCTGGCTTTACCCAGGCTGGGGTGGCCCTGGGTCGGCCTGGCTTTTTTCCCAGCCGCCTGGGACAATCTCTCCCTCTCTCCATGAACCCTGGGCCGGCCTGCCGCCTCAGACTTCCCCTTCCGCTCCGAGCGGCCGCAGTTCTCGTTCTGGTCCGCCTGGCAGCTACCTCCGCCGGCTGCCAATCATCTCTCTCTCTCTCTCCCCCCGGCCGCCCGGGGGAACTTCCCTTCTGCGCGCGCCTGGCAGCTACCTCCGCCTGCCAATCATCTCTCCCCCGGCCCTCCCGGGGGACCTCCCTTCTGCGCCGGCCGGCCGGCCGGCCGGCTGCAGTTCTCACTGGTCCGTGTTGTATGGGGTTTATTAAAATGTCGGTCTTTTTCCCCCAAAGTGTCTAAAAGTGCCGATCGGCTCGGCGGGAGGCGCCCGTCGCCTCCCCCGGGATGGCGGCACCGGCGCCCTCTCGCCGTACCTGCCAGCGGCCGCTCGTCTCCCCTGGCCCGCGCCGGGGGATTTCCCTTCTGCTCGGAGCGGCCGCAGTTCTCCTTCTGGTCCGCCTGGCGGCTGCCTCCGCCTGCTGCCAATCATCTCTCCCCGGCCGCACAGGGGGACTTCCCTTCTGCGCGCCTGGCAGCTCCTGCCAATCATCTCTCCCCGGCCGCCCGGGGGATCTCACCGAGGTCCGTGTTTCGTGGGGTTTTATTTCAAAGTTTGCCTTTTTTATTTTTTTCCCCAAAGTGTCCAAGAGCCGATCGGCTCAGCGGGGGGCGCCCGTCGCCTCGCCCGGGATGGCGGCACCGGCGCCCTCTCGCCGTACCTGCCAGCGGCCGCTCGTCTCCCCTGGCCCGCCCGGGGGATTTCCCTTCTGCTCGGAGCGGCCGCAGTTCTCATTCTAGCGCGCAGGGCAGCTCCTGCCAATCATCTCTCCCTTCCGCGACCAGCCGGAAGCGGTTCTCATTGGTCCGTGTTTCGTTGGTTATTTATTTTTCAAAGTTTGACTTTTTCTTTTTTTTTTCCCCAAAAGTGTCTAAAAGTGCCGATTGGCTCGGCGGGAAGCGCCCGCCTGAAAACCGAGGCTTGCCACGCGACCTAAAGAGGCTTGTCTCGCAACCCGGGGGGGGCGGTGCCCTCGCTCTGCCTCCCCCCCGCAGGGATCCGCCGTCGGCGGCCTGTCAGCAGAGTTCACTGGGACTTTGTCAGAGTCGGGTGTCCGATGCCCTGGTACTCTGACTTTTGGTAAGCTAATTGACAGCACACGCTGTCTCGGACACGGTTCTTGACGGGGGTGTTCAAAAGTAGGTCACAGAGAGAGTGTCACCTGTCCCATTACATGAAGACCAACCACTCAAAGTGTCCGACTTTGTGGAACTCCGGCCCGGATCCGGCCGTCAAATTCAACCTCATTCCGGTAGTGCCTTTTCGGCTCCGAGGCCTCCTCCGGGGCCGTCCGACGCCCGGTTCCACGGCGGGACCCCCGACACCGACTCGAGGTGGTACCCCTTCGTGCCGGCCGAGGCGCGCCGCCGCCGGCGTGAGGGCGCCGCTCCCCGGAGTGAAACACGGCCGCCGGAGGAATTTTGAAAGTTGAAAATTTGACTAAGTGTCGACGGAAGTGCCATATGCGCCGGGCGGGAGGCGCCCGTCGCCTCGCCCGGGATGGCGGCGCCGGCGCCGGCTCGCCGCGCCTGGCAGCGGCCGCTCGTCTCCCCGGAGGCCCGGGGGATTTCCCTTCTGCTCGGAGCGGCCGCAGTTCTCCTTCTGGTCCGCCTGGCAGCTACCTCCGCCGGCTGCCAATCATCTCTCTCCCCGGCCCGGGGGGGACGACTCTCCCTTCTGCGCGTGCGCGCCTGTCAGCTCCTGCAAATCGTCTCTCCCGCCGCCCGCCGAGGGGGGATTTCCCTTCTGCGCGTGCGCGCCTGTCAGCTCCTGCCAATCATCTCTCCTCTCTCCCCGCGGCCGCCCGGGGGCTTTCCCTTCTGCGCGCGCGCGTGCGCGCCTGTCAGCTCCTGCAAATCGTCTCTCCCCCCCCGGCCGCCAAGGGGGATTTCCCTT